>NC_058189.1:34192392-34498987 GCF_907165205.1 Coccinella septempunctata | reverse complement strand
TTTGATCATCTATTCAACTAAATGATATGTCCGTGATGAAATTCCCCTCCTCAATATTGTTCTTGTATCGAGCAAAATGGCTCAGAGAGCAGAACTTCGAGATCTTGAGGAGTAATTCTTGGTTCATAAATATTTCTACCTAACTCAACTCTTCTTCTACCAGCGTTTTCAAGTCCTGATATCATAATGCATCGATCCGAACGCCTACTAGATGAAATGAGATGGAAAGTCTTCTCGGTTATAATATTTCCATCTTCGAACATTTCGTACGAGTAGTTTTCAGATTTCGACGCCATATTGAAAACGAAGCGTTTTGATTGAGTCGCTAAAAATATCCAATGTACACGAGGAGAGAGCACACAAACTGGACGATCGACCAACTCAATTGTTCTAGAATAGCATCAAAGTGGTCAATAGTAGAGCGTTTGCGCTGCTGCAATCCCAAGCACTGAGCGACACTTAAGCTGCGATGGTTTATATACCGAATCGCTGTCGGGAGCTTGTCGTAGTTATCCCCACTACTCGAACAACTTTTGGCCTTGTCTAAGAGTCCACCGCACTTCATAATTAGTCGGTGCAGTCTGAGATAGAATTTTTATTCTATTATTATCGCCACTTGAGAAGATGAAAACAATGATACTAGTATTCTTTATTTTTCTCCATTATGTAGTTCCTCATCAACGAGTTATTTTCATTTTTTCTATGCTGTTTTCATTATTTCAAAATCAAAATTGGGCCTAGGATGAATAGGATGATTCCAAAATTTCGGCATATATTGAATAAGAAGGACTATATATCGTTCATTTGATAAGATTCAGTGAAATTACATGCAAGTGTCTCATTGTAAAAAAGCGACAGCTCAGTTTCATAGGAAGGGACTGATTTCATGTTGAAAATCTTACCATACTTTCAGACTATCAAGCAGCGATATGCTAAGGGTGGAATCAGAACTGAATATAATGAAACAATTCCTCTGCAATGGGTTATGTGTAATTAATTCATCGATTTCACTCTTATACCATATGCAATTCATAGAAAAGAGACACTCTGATCTCGATTCCTGAAAAGTCGAAACAACTATGTTTTGAAGAGAGGACAAACCTGGAGAATAGCAGTCGTCTCGAAAATTCGAATAATTCTGACATTTGATGTCGAAGTATATATTCTTATATACTCGAAATAGCAAATGCGAATATCACTTCACTTTGGAGTGAAAAGGAAACAAAAATCTATGCAAATTGTGGTTATTATACTTGAATTTTTATTGAATAAATGAGTGATGCTGATTCATCCTCGTCATATTTTTTGATCATCTAGTCAACTAAATGATATTTCCGTGATGAAATTCCCCTCCTCAATATTGTTCTTGTATCGAGCAAAATGGCTCAGAGAGCAGAACTTCGAGATCTTGAGGAGTAATTCTTGGTTCATAAATATTTCTACCTAACTCAACTCTTCTTCTACCAGCGTTTTCAACTCCTGATATCATAATGCATCGATCCGAACGCCTACTAGATGAAATGAGATGGAAAGTCTTCTCGGTTATAATATTTCCATCTTCGAACATTTCGTACGAGTAGTTTTCAGATTTCGACGCCATATTGAAAACGAAGCGTTTTGATTGAGTCGCTAGAAATATCCAATGTACACGTGGAGAGAGCACACAAACTGGACGATCGACCAACTCAATTGTTCTAGAATAGTATCAAAGTGGTCAATAGTAGAGCGTTTGCGCTGCTGCAATCCCAAGCACTGAGCAACACTTCAGCTGCGATGGTTTATATACCGAATCGCTGTCGGGAGCTTGTCGTAGTTATCCCCACTACTCGAACAACTTTTGGCCTTGTCTAAGAGTCCACCGCAGTTCATAATTAGTCGGTGCAGTCTGAGATAGAATTTTTATTCTATTATTATCGCCACTTGAGAAGATGAAAACAATGATACTAGTATTAATAAAATTCACAAGGAATTTGACAATAGTTTATTCTCAAAGTACTTATAACATCGCCGACGTTTCGTTATAAGTACTTTGAGAATAAACTATTGTCCAATTCCCTGTGAATTTTATTAATATTAAATCAGCATGGACATGAACTATGAAGAATGATACTAGTATTCTTTATTTTTCTCCATTATGTAGTCCCTCATCAACGAGTTATTTTCATTTTTTCTATGCTGTTTTCATTATTCCAAAATCAAAATTGGGCCTAAGATGAATAGGATGATTCCAAAATTTCGGCATATATTGAATAAAAAGGACTATATATCGTTCATTTGATAAGATTCAGTGAAATTACATGCAAGTGTCTCATTGTGAAAAAGCGACAGCTCAGTTTCTTAGGAAGGGACTGATTTCATGTTGAAAATCTTACCATACTTTCAGACTATCAAGCAGCGATATGCTAAGCGTGGAATCAGAACTGAATATAATGAAACAATTCCTCTGCAATTGGTTATGTGTAATTAATTCATCGATTTCACTCTTATACCATATGCAATTCATATAAAAGAGACACTCTGATCTTGATTCCTGAAAAGTCAAAACAACTATGTTTTGAAGAGAGGACAAACCTGGAGAATAGCAGTCGTCTCGAAAATTCGAATATTTCTGACATTTGATGTCAAAGTATATATTCTTATATACTCGAAATTGCAAATAATCGAATATCACTTCACTTTGGGGTGAAAAGGAAACAAAAATCTATGCAAATTGTGGTTATTATACTTGAATTTTTATTGAATAAATGAGTGATGGTGATTCATCCTCGTCCTATTTTTTGATCATCTAGTCAACTAAATGATAAGTCCGTGATGAAATTCCCCTCCTCAATATTGTTCTTGTATCGAGCAAAATGGCTCAGAGAGCAGAACTTCGAGATCTTGAGGAGTAATTCTTGGTTCATAAATATTTCTACCTAACTCAACTCTTCTTCTACCAGCGTTTTCAACTCCTGATATCATAATGCATCGATCCGAACGCCTACTAGATGAAATGAGATGGAAAGTCTTCTCGGTTATAATATTTCCATCTTCGAACATTTCGTACGAGTAGTTTTCAGATTTCGACGCCATATTGAAAACGAAGCGTTTTGATTGAGTCACTAGAAATATCCAATGTACACGAGGAGAGAGCACACAAACTGGACGATCGACCAACTCAATTGTTCTAGAATAGCATCAAAGTGGTCAATAGTAGAGCGTTTGCGCTGCTTCAATCCCAAGCACTGAGCGACACTTAAGCTGCGATGGTTTATATACCGAATCGCTGTCGGGAGCTTGTCGTAGTTATCCCCACTACTCGAACAACTTTTGGCCTTGTCTAAGAGTCCACCGCACTTCATAATTAGTCGGTGCAGTCTGAGATAGAATTTTTATTCTATTATTATCGCCACTTGAGAAGATGAAAACAATGATACTAGTATTCTTTATTTTTCTCCATTATGTAGTTCCTCATCAACGAGTTATTTTCATTTTTTCTATGCTGTTTTCATTATTTCAAAATCAAAATTGGGCCTAGGATGAATAGGATGATTCCAAAATTTCGGCATATATTGAATAAGAAGGACTATATATCGTTCATTTGATAAGATTCAGTGAAATTACATGCAAGTGTCTCATTGTAAAAAAGCGACAGCTCAGTTTCATAGGAAGGGACTGATTTCATGTTGAAAATCTTACCATACTTTCAGACTATCAAGCAGCGATATGCTAAGGGTGGAATCAGAACTGAATATAATGAAACAATTCCTCTGCAATGGGTTATGTGTAATTAATTCATCGATTTCACTCTTATACCATATGCAATTCATAGAAAAGAGACACTCTGATCTCGATTCCTGAAAAGTCAAAACAACTATGTTTTGAAGAGAGGACAAACCTGGAGAATAGCAGTGGTCTCGAAAATTCGAATAATTCTGACATTTGATGTCAAAGTATATATTCTTATATACTCGAAATTGCAAATAATCGAATATAACTTCACTTTGGAGTGAAAAGGAAACAAAAATCTATGCAAATTGTGGTTATTATACTTGAATTTTTATTGAATAAATGAGTGATGGTGATTCATCCTCGTCCAATTTTTTGATCATCTAGTCAACTGAATGATATGTCCGTGATGAAATTCCCCTCCTCAATATTGTTCTTGTATCGAGCAAAATGGCTCAGAGAGCAGAACTTCGAGATCTTGAGGAGTAATTCTTGGTACATAAATATTTCTACCTAACTCAACTCTTCTTCTACCAGCGTTTTCAACTCCTGATATCATAATGCATCGATCCGAACGCTTACTAGATGAAATGAGATGGAAAGTCTTCTCGGTTATAATACTTCCATCTTCGAACATTTCGTTCGAGTAGTTTTCAGATTTCGACGCCATATTGAAAACGAAGCGTTTTGATTGAGTCGCTAGAAATATCCAATGTACACGAGGAGAGAGCACACAAACTGGACGATCGACCACCTCAATTGTTCTAGAATAGCATCAAAGTGGTCAATAGTAGAGCGTTTGCGCTGCTGCAATCCCAAGCACTGAGCAACACTTAAGCTGCGATGGTTTCTATACCGAATCGGTGTCGGGAGCTTGTCGTAGTTATCCTCACTACTCGAACAACTTTTGGCCTTGTCTAAAAGTCCACCGCAGTTCACAATTAGTCGGTGCAGTCTGAGATAGAATTTTTATTCTATTATTATCGCCACTTGAGAAGATGAAAACAATGATACTAGTATTAATAAAATTCACAGGGAATTGGACAATAGTTTATTCTCAAAGTACTTATAACATCGCCGACGTTTCGTTATAAGTACTTTGAGAATAAACTATTGTCCAATTCCCTGTGAATTTTATTAATATTGAATCAGCATGGACATGAACTATGAAGAATGATACTAGTATTCTTTATTTTTCTCCATTATGTAGTCCCTCATCAACGAGTTATTTTCATTTTTTCTATGCTGTTTTCATCATTCCAAAATCAAAATTGGGCCTAGGATGAATAGGATGATTCCAAAATTTCGGCATATATTGAATAAAAAGGACTATATATCGTTCATTTGATAAGATTCAGTGAAATTACATGCAAGTGTCTCATTGTAAAAAAGCGACAGCTCAGTTTCATAGGAAGGGACTGATTTCATGTTGAAAATCTTACCATACTTTCAGACTATCAAGCAGCGATATGCTAAGGGTGGAATCAGAACTGAATATAATGAAACAATTCCTCTGCAATGGGTTATGTGTAATTAATTCATCGATTTCACTCTTATACCATATGCAATTCTTAGAAAAGAGACACTCTGATCTTGATTCCTGAAAAGTCAAAACAACTATGTTTTGAAGAGAGGACAAACCTGGAGAATAGCAGTCGCCTCGAAAATTCGAATATTTCTGACATTTGATGTCAAAGTATATATTCTTATATACTCGAAATTGCAAATAATCGAATATCACTTCACTTTGGGGTGAAAAGGAAATAAAAATCTATGCAAATTGTGGTTATTATACTTGAATTTTTATTGAATAAATGAGTGATGGTGATTCATCCTCGTCCAATTTTTTGATCATCTAGTCAACTAAATGATATGTCCGTGATGAAATTCCCCTCCTCAATATTGTTCTTGTATCGAGCAAAATGGCTCAGAGAGCAGAACTTCGAGATCTTGCGGAGTAATTCTTGGTTCATAAATATTTCTACCTAACTCAAGTCTTCTTCTACCAGCGTTTTCAACTCCTGATATCATAATGCATCGATCCGAACGCCTACTAGATGAAATGAGATGGAAATTCTTCTCGGTTATAATATTTCCATTTTCGAACATTTCGTACGAGTAGTTTTCAGATTTCGACGCCATATTGAAAACGAAGCGTTTTGATTGAGTCGCTAGAAATATCCAATGTACACGAGGAGAGAGCACACAAACTGGACGATCGACCAACTCAATTGTTCTAGAATAGCATCAAAGTGGTCAATAGTAGAGCGTTTGCGCTGCTGCAATCCCAAGCACTGAGCAACAATTAAGCTGCGATGGTTTATATACCGAATCGCTGTCGGGAGCTTGTCGTAGTTATCCCCACTACTCGAACAACTTTTGGCCTTGTCTAAGAGTCCACCGCACTTCATAATTAGTCGGTGCAGTCTGAGATAGAATTTTTATTCTATTATTATCGCCACTTGAGAAGATGAAAACAATGATACTAGTATTAATAAAATTCACAGGGAATTGGACAATAGTTTATTCTCAAAGTACTTATAACATCGCCGACGTTTCGTTATAAGTACTTTGAGAATAAACTATTGTCCAATTCCCTGTGAATTTTATTAATATTGAATCAGCATGGACATGAACTATGAAGAATGATACTAGTATTCTTTATTTTTCTCCATTATGAAGTCCCTCATCAACGAGTTATTTTCATTTTTTCTATGCTGTTTTCATTATTCCAAAATCAAAATTGGGCCTAAGATGAATAGGATGATTCCAAAATTTCGGCATATATTGAATAAAAAGGACTATATATCGTTCATTTGATAAGATTCAGTGAAATTACATGCAAGTGTCTCATTGTGAAAAAGCGACAGCTCAGTTTCTTAGGAAGGGACTGATTTCATGTTGAAAATCTTACCATACTTTCAGACTATCAAGCAGCGATATGCTAAGGGTGGAATCAGAACTGAATATAATGAAACAATTCCTCTGCAATGGGTTATGTGTAATTAATTCATCGATTTCACTCTTATACCATATGCAATTCATAGAAAAGAGACACTCTGATCTTGATTCCTGAAAAGTCAAAACAACTATGTTTTGAAGAGAGGACAAACCTGGAGAATAGCAGTCGTCTCGAAAATTCGAATATTTCTGACATTTGATGTCAAAGTATATATTCTTATATACTCGAAATTGCAAATAATCGAATATCACTTCACTTTGGAGTGAAAAGGAAACAAAAATCTATGCAAATTGTGGTTATTATACTTGAATTTTTATTGAATAAATGAGTGATGCTGATTCATCCTTGTTGAGTATATCCAATGATGGCAACACTGTCTGTCATTTGTTATTCTCTTCTATGAAAGATAGATGTCATTCAAGAAAAAGTCAATGTCAAAAACATGTAATAAAATAGCGTCCTTAAAAGTGTGAATAAATAATCAGTTGTTATTTTCTCAATAAATATACAATCATCAACTGTAATTCGCTCATTAAAACCCAATAGGTTATGGGCCCAGATAGCGCTAAAAAAAGTTTTGTCTATAATTCGTGACTTCAGGAAAAATCTGCAAAAGAAAACCAGTCACGTGAGTACAAAATGGCTCTACAAAGCAACGCCAATACAAAAGCGGTAAAACCGTTTAATGGTAAAAACTTTGCTGATTGGAAGTTGAGAATGGAACTTTATCTCGACGAACAAGGCGTACTAGAATCCATTCAAGCTAAAGCCGAACCAGGCAATGTCAAACAAGTGAAATCGGACAAGAAGTGCAAATCACTCTTAGCACAACATCTAGAAGATTCCTACCTAGAACATATCAGAAATAACGAGACGAGCTACGACATTTGGATATCATTATGTCAAACATATGAAAAAAGGGGTCCATGCAGCAAAAGACTACTTTTGAAAAAGGTAATGGAACTGAGACATAATACCAATAAACCTTTGGAAGATCATTTTATAACATTCGATAACATAATGCGTGAATTGAAAAATGTTGGAGCAGGACTTGATGAATCTGACTATTCCTGTATATTGTTGAATACACTCCCCAGTCAATTCGAGTCAGTTGTAACAGCATTGGAAACTTTCCATGAAACTGAGATGAAACTTGAAGATGTTAAAAGGAGACTAGCAGAATTTGACTTGAAACTCAAAAGTAACAACTCTACATATTCAAAGCCGAAGAATGAAAATTATGATAAAGGAAAACCATATCATGCATTTGCAGCTTCAAGAGGTTCACAGTCAACTCATGAGGGAAGTGAACATAAACAAAAGAAATGGACTCTGAAATGCAACTTTTGTGGTCGTAAAGGTCACAAGAAATCAGACTGTTATTATTACAAGAAGAACTCTAATCAAGAGGCCAACATGATAGAGGAAGGAAACACTAAAAATATTGAAGACAATGAAACATTTGCATTCTTAACAATGAACGATGTGAAGATGAAGCAAACCAATTCAGAAATCAGTTGGTACCTGGATTCAGGAGCTTCAAACCATTATATAAATTCACAAGAGTATTTTACTGAATCTATAGAATTAACTAAACCAATTGAAATAAAGATAGCTAACACAGATGTCATGAAAAGTACAAGAATAGGAAAAATGCTTATCAGAAATAAAGTATCCAACAATGTATGTAAAATGGAAAATGTCTATTTTGTACCAGGACTGCGATATAATCTTTTGTCTGTTCGAGCCATAACGCAGAAAGGATATGATGTATTTTTCAATGAAGAAACAGTAAGAATCTGTAAGAAAGGAAAAGTAATAGCATTTGGAAGTATGGATAATAATCTCTACAAACTTGATTTTTTCATTGAGGAAGAAAAAGTTGATGAAGCACATCTATGTGAAGTTAATGTAAGTTCCAAGTTATGGCATAGAAGATTAGGACATTTAAGCATGTCAGGCTTAAATAAGCTCATGAAAGCTGGAATGCTAGGCAAAAAGGAAAAAGAAGAGAATTCCATAAAAGAAATATGCAAAGAGTGTGCAGAGGGAAAAATGTCAAGGTTACCCTGGAAAAATAACACAACTCCTGCTAAAAGGCCACTAGAGTTAATCCATTCAGACATATTTGGACCAATAGATCCTCAATCCAATCAAGGTGAGAAATATTTCATAAGTTTTCTTGACGATTATACTCATTTCACAATTATATATGCATTACAAAGAAAATCTGAGGCATATGATAAATTGGTGGAATATGTTAGTATGGTTACATCAAAAATGAATTATCCTATCAGTCGATTAAAATGTGATAATGGCTCAGAATATAAATCAGAAAGATTTCAGAACTTTTGTAGGAAAAATGGAATAAGAATAGAGTACACAGTTCCTTACACTCCAGAGTTGAACGGAAAAGCAGAACGACTAAATAGGACAATAGCCGAAAAAGCACGAGCTATGCTTTCAGAAAGTGGTTTTGATAAAACAATGTGGATTGAAGCAGCGATGACAGCAACTTATGTCATGAATCGAAGCCCTACTGTAAATGGAAAAATCCCTGCAAATCTGTGGTATGAAAGAACAGTAGATCTCAGTAATTTGAAAATATTTGGATGCAAAGCATTTGCTCATATTCCCAAAGAGAAGAGGACTAAATTTGAAAGTAAAGCTTTGGAATGTTACATGGCAGGATACACCACAAATGGATATCGTCTTATGCACAACGGTGAAATAATTATTGCCCGAAATGTTATCTTTGATGAAACAAAAATGTACAAAGATATTGAAAGTAACATGAATTTTAACAATGAAATTGAGTTTCAGAAGGGGAAAACCAAGGAACAAGATGAAGAGGAACCTCCTATAAATGAAGACAATTCTCGTCCTTCACGAACTATTGTGAAGCCTGTCAAATATGATGACTATGAAATGAATCTTTGTTTCCAAGAAGATGTGAAATATGAAGATTTGAAGAGTATGCCAGAAGAAGAAAGACAGAAATGGAAATTTGCCATGGAAAAGGAACTTTCATCAATGAAAAACAATAATGTGTGGGTACTTGTTGAAAAACCTCAAAACTGTACAGTCATTGATACCAAATGGGTTTTGAAAGTAAAATCAAACAATATCTACAAAGCAAGACTAGTTGCACGAGGATTCCAACAAAGGAATATAGCAGAGGATATATATGCACCCGTTGCTAAAATGACTAGTGTGAAAATAATGTTATCAGTTATTATGACCAAAAATTTACACATAATGCAATTGGATGTGTGCACTGCCTTTTTAAATAGCCCAATCCAAGGTGATGTTTACATTAATCAACCTCCAGGTTTCAAAGTAGGAAATCAAATATGCAAATTGAATAAATCAATTTATGGTCTTAAAGAGTCACCACGGAATTGGAACAAATGTTTTGAAGAATTTATGAATAACAATGGATTCAATAAATCCAAAGGAGACACATGTCTCTACCTGAAGAAGACAGGTGAGTCAAAAATATACCTTCTACTGTTTGTAGATGACATTCTGGTGGCATCTGACAAATTGGATGAACTCAACGAGTTTAAGAGAAAAATCAAAAAGGAATTTGAGATTAAGGACTTAGAAGTTAAGGAAACATTTACATTTCTTGGTTTAGAAGTGAATATCAGCCAAGACTGTATGATGATATCTCAAAGAACCGCCATACAAAAATTAGTGGAAACATTCAACCAAATTAACTCAAAGAATATATTAACACCTATGGAAACAAAGTTACAGTTGGAAAAAGAAGAAAAAGCTGACGAAAATATTCCATATCGTCAACTCCTCGGATCTTTGATATATATTGCTGCTGGAACCAGGCCAGATATAAATTATGCCACTAATTATTTGAGCAGGTTTTGTAACAATTATGGACCGACTCATTACAAGCATCTATTGAGAGTACTTAAATATTTGAATTCAACTCGAGATTTCAGATTACACTACATTAGGGGAAATGATCATCCTGTTATCAAGATGTATAGCGATGCCGATTGGGGCAATGACATGGAGGATCGAAAATCTACATCAGGCTATGCTGCTTTTGTCTGTGGAAATCCTGTCAGTTGGACAACGAAGAAGCAATCTGTTGTAGCTACATCATCCTTTGAAGCTGAGTATATATCACTAAGTGAAACCATCAAAGAAGCAATTTGGATGAAGCATATCATGCAAGATTTTGATTTTGACATTGAAGATCCCATTCCGATTATGGAAGATAATCAGAGTGTGATTGCACTAACCAAGTCAGCCCAAGTGAACAAAAGATCGAAACATGTGGAAATCAAATATTCATTTGTTAAAGACTCTATTGCAAAAAAGGAAATAATTTTGAATTATGTGTGTAGTGCCGAACAAACAGCAGACATCTTAACAAAACCTTTAGGAATAGTTTTGTTCAATAAGCATAGAACTGTATTAAGTTTACAACTTTGAAAAAATATATATTGTTAATTATGTTACTCCTGTATTAAGATAATATTGTCTATAGTCAGTGTTGAGAAGGGGTGTTGAGTATATCCTATGATGGCAACACTGTCTGTCATTTGTTATTCTCTTCTATGAAAGATAGATGTCATTCAAGAAAAAGTCAATGTCAAAAACATGTAATAAAATAGCGTCCTTAAAAGTGTGAATAAATAATCAGTTGTTATTTTCTCAATAAATATACAATCATCAACTGTAATTCGCTCATTAAAACCCAATAATCCTCGTCCTATTTTTTGATCATCTAGTCAACTAAATGATAAGTCCGTGATGAAATTCCCCTCCTCAATATTGTTCTTGTATCGAGCAAAATGGCTCAGAGAGCAGAACTTCGAGATCTTGAGGAGTAATTCTTGGTTCATAAATATTTCTACCTAACTCAACTCTTCTTCTACCAGCGTTTTCAACTCCTGATATCATAATGCATCGATCCGAACGCCTACTAGATGAAATGAGATGGAAAGTCTTCTCGGTTATAATATTTCCATCTTCGAACATTTCGTACGAGTAGTTTTCAGATTTCGACGCCATATTGAAAACGAAGCGTTTTGATTGAGTCGCTAGAAATATCCAATGTACACGAGAAGAGAGCACACAAACTGGACGATCGACCAACTCAATTGTTCTAGAATAGCATCAAAGTGGTCAATAGTAGAGCGTTTGCGCTGCTGCAATCCCAAGCACTGAGCAACACTTAAGCTGCGATGGTTTATATACCGAATCGCTGTCGGGAGCTTGTCGTAGTTATCCCCACTACTCGAACAACTTTTGGTCTTGTCTAAGAGTCCACCGCAGTTCATAATTAGTCGGTGCAGTCTGAGATAGAATTTTTATTCTATTATTATCGCCACTTGAGAAGCTGAAAACAATGATACTAGTATTCTTTATTTTTCTCCATTATGTATTCCCTCATCAACGAGTTATTTTCATTTTTTCTATGCTGTTTTCATTATTCCAAAATCAAAATTGGGCCTAGGATGAATAGGATGATTCCAAAATTTCGGCATATATTGAATAAAAAGGACTATATATCGTTCATTTGATAAGATTCAGTGAAATTACATGCAAGTGTCCCATTGTAAAAAAGCGACAGCTCAGTTTCATAGGAAGGGACTGATTTCATGTTGAAAATCTTACCATACTTTCAGACTATCAAGCAGCGATATGCTAAGGGTGGAATCAGAACTGAATATAATGAAACAATTCCTCTGCAATGAGTTATATGTAATTAATTCATCGATTTCACTCTTATACCATATGCAATTCATAGAAAAGAGACACTCTGATCTTGATTCCTGAAAAGTCAAAACAACTATGTTTTGAAGAGAGGACAAACCTGGAGAATAGCAGTGGTCTCGAAAATTCGAATATTTCTGACATTTGATGTCAAAGTATATATTCTTATATACTCGAAATTGCAAATAATCGAATATCACTTCACTTTGGGGTGAAAAGGAAACAAAAATCTATGCAAATTGTGGTTATTATATTTGAATTTTTATTGAATGAATGAGTGATGCTGATTCATCCTCGTCCTATTTTTTGATCATCTAGTCAACTAAATGATAAGTCCGTGATGAAATTCCCCTCCTCAATATTGTTCTTGTATCGAGCAAAATGGCTCAGAGAGCAGAACTTCGAGATCTTGAGGAGTAATTCTTGGTTCATAAATATTTCTACCTAACTCAACTCTTCTTCTACCAGCGTTTTCAACTCCTGATATCATAATGCATCGATCCGAACGCCTACTAGATGAAATGAGATGGAAAGTCTTCTCGGTTATAATATTTCCATCTTCGAACATTTCGTACGAGTAGTTTTCAGATTTCGACACCATATTGAAAACGAAGCGTTTTGATTGAGTCGCTAGAAATATCCAATGTACACGAGGAGAGAGCACACAAACTGGACGATCGACCAACTCAATTGTTCTAGAATAGCATCAAAGTGGTCAATAGTAGAGCGTTTGCGCTGCTGCAATCCCAAGCACTGAGCAACACTTAAGC
The DNA here is from genome assembly GCF_907165205.1 of Coccinella septempunctata. Lineage (NCBI taxonomy): Eukaryota > Metazoa > Arthropoda > Insecta > Coleoptera > Coccinellidae > Coccinella > Coccinella septempunctata. The sequence goes on along the minus strand of NC_058189.1, from coordinate 34,485,799 downwards.
TGCGATGGTTTATATACCGAATCGCTGTCGGGAGCTTGTCGTAGTTATCCCCACTACTCGAACAACTTTTGGCCTTGTCTAAGAGTCCCCCGCAGTTCATAATTAGTCGGTGCAGTCTGAGATAGAATTTTTATTCTATTATTATCGCCACTTGAGAAGATGAAAACAATGATACTAGTATTCTTTATTTTTCTCCATTATGTATTCCCTCATCAACGAGTTATTTTCATTTTTTCTATGCTGTTTTCATTATTCCAAAATCAAAATTGGGCCTAAGATGAATAGGATGATTCCAAAATTTCGGCATATATTGAATAAAAAGGACTATATATCGTTCATTTGATAAGATTCAGTGAAATTACATGCAAGTGTCTCATTGTGAAAAAGCGACAGCTCAGTTTCTTAGGAAGGGACTGATTTCATGTTGAAAATCTTACCATACTTTCAAACTATCAAGCAGCGATATGCTAAGGGTGGAATCAGAACTGAATATAATGAAACAATTCCTCTGCAATGGGTTATGTGTAATTAATTCATCGATTTCACTCTTATACCATTAAATTCATAGAAAAGAGACACTCTGATCTTGATTCCTGAAAAGTCAAAACAACTATGTTTTGAAGAGAGGACAAACCTGGAGAATAGCAGTCGTCTCGAAAATTCGAATATTTCTGACATTTGATGTCAAAGTATATATTCTTATATACTCGAAATTGCAAATAATCGAATATCACTTCACTTTGGGATGAAAAGGAAACAAAAATCTATGCAAATTTTGGTTATTATACTTGAATTTTTATTGAATAAATGAGTGATGCTGATTCATCCTCGTCCTATTTTTTGATCATCTAGTCAACTAAATGATAAGTCCGTGATGAAATTCCCCTCCTCAATATTGTTCTTGTATCGAGCAAAATGGCTCAGAGAGCAGAACTTGGAGATCTTGAGGAGTAATTCTTGGTTCATAAATATTTCTACCTAACTCAACTCTTCTTCTACCAGCGTTTTCAACTCCTGATATCATAATGCATCGATCCGAACGCCTACTAGATGAAATGAGATGGAAAGTCTTCTCGGTTATAATATTTCCATCTTCGAACATTTCGTACGAGTAGTTTTCAGATTTCGACGCCATATTGAAAACGAAGCGTTTTGATTGAGTCGCTAGAAATATCCAATGTACACGAGAAGAGAGCACACAAACTGGACGATCGACCAACTCAATTGTTCTAGAATAGCATCAAAGTGGTCAATAGTAGAGCGTTTGCGCTGCTGCAATCCCAAGCACTGAGCAACACTTAAGCTGCGATGGTTTATATACCGAATCGCTGTCGGGAGCTTGTCGTAGTTATCCCCACTACTCGAACAACTTTTGGTCTTGTCTAAGAGTCCACCGCAGTTCATAATTAGTCGGTGCAGTCTGAGATAGAATTTTTATTCTATTATTATCGCCACTTGAGAAGCTGAAAACAATGATACTAGTATTCTTTATTTTTCTCCATTATGTATTCCCTCATCAACGAGTTATTTTCATTTTTTCTATGCTGTTTTCATTATTTCAAAATCAAAATTGGGCCTAGGATGAATAGGATGATTCCAAAATTTCGGCATATATTGAATAAAAAGGACTATATATCGTTCATTTGATAAGATTCAGTGAAATTACATGCAAGTGTCTCATTGTAAAAAAGCGACAGCTCAGTTTCATAGGAAGGGACTGATTTCATGTTGAAAATCTTACCATACTTTCAGACTATCAAGCAGCGATATGCTAAGGGTGGAATCAGAACTGAATATAATGAAACAATTCCTCTGCAATGAGTTATATGTAATTAATTCATCGATTTCACTCTTATACCATATGCAATTCATAGAAAAGAGACACTCTGATCTTGATTCCTGAAAAGTCAAAACAACTATGTTTTGAAGAGAGGACAAACCTGGAGAATAGCAGTGGTCTCGAAAATTCGAATATTTCTGACATTTGATGTCAAAGTATATATTCTTATATACTCGAAATTGCAAATAATCGAATATCACTTCACTTTGGGGTGAAAAGGAAACAAAAATCTATGCAAATTGTGGTTATTATATTTGAATTTTTATTGAATGAATGAGTGATGCTGATTCATCCTCGTCCTATTTTTTGATCATCTAGTCAACTAAATGATAAGTCCGTGATGAAATTCCCCTCCTCAATATTGTTCTTGTATCGAGCAAAATGGCTCAGAGAGCAGAACTTCGAGATCTTGAGGAGTAATTCTTGGTTCATAAATATTTCTACCTAACTCAACTCTTCTTCTACCAGCGTTTTCAACTCCTGATATCATAATGCATCGATCCGAACGCCTACTAGATGAAATGAGATGGAAAGTCTTCTCGGTTATAATATTTCCATCTTCGAACATTTCGTACGAGTAGTTTTCAGATTTCGACGCCATATTGAAAACGAAGCGTTTTGATTGAGTCGCTAGAAATATCCAATGTACACGAGGAGAGAGCACACAAACTGGACGATCGACCAACTCAATTGTTCTAGAATAGCATCAAAGTGGTCAATAGTAGAGCGTTTGCGCTGCTGCAATCCCAAGCACTGAGCGACACTTAAGCTGCGATGGTTTATATACCGAATCGCTGTCGGGAGCTTGTCGTAGTTATCCCCACTACTCGAACAACTTTTGGCCTTGTCTAAGAGTCCACCGCACTTCATAATTAGTCGGTGCAGTCTGAGATAGAATTTTTATTCTATTATTATCGCCACTTGAGAAGATGAAAACAATGATACTAGTATTCTTTATTTTTCTCCATTATGTAGTTCCTCATCAACGAGTTATTTTCATTTTTTCTATGCTGTTTTCATTATTTCAAAATCAAAATTGGGCCTAGGATGAATAGGATGATTCCAAAATTTCGGCATATATTGAATAAGAAGGACTATATATCGTTCATTTGATAAGATTCAGTGAAATTACATGCAAGTGTATCATTGTAAAAAAGCGACAGCTCAGTTTCATAGGAAGGGACTGATTTCATGTTGAAAATCTTACCATACTTTCAGACTATCAAGCAGCGATATGCTAAGGGTGGAATCAGAACTGAATATAATGAAACAATTCCTCTGCAATGAGTTATATGTAATTAATTCATCGATTTCACTCTTATACCATATGCAATTCATAGAAAAGAGACACTCTGATCTTGATTCCTGAAAAGTCAAAACAACTATGTTTTGAAGAGAGGACAAACCTGGAGAATAGCAGTGGTCTCGAAAATTCGAATATTTCTGACATTTGATGTCAAAGTATATATTCTTATATACTCGAAATTGCAAATAATCGAATATCACTTCACTTTGGAGTGAAAAGGAAACAAAAATCTATGCAAATTGTGGTTATTATACTTGAATTTTTATTGAATAAATGAGTGATGGTGATTCATCCTCGTCCAATTTTTTGATCATCTAGTCAACTGAATGATATGTCCGTGATGAAATTCCCCTCCTCAATATTGTTCTTGTATCGAGCAAAATGGCTCAGAGAGCAGAACTTCGAGATCTTGAGGAGTAATTCTTGGTTCATAAATATTTCTACCTAACTCAACTCTTCTTCTACCAGCGTTTTCAACTCCTGATATCATAATGCATCGATCCGAATGCTTACTAGATGAAATGAGATGGAAAGTCTTCTCGGTTATAATACTTCCATCTTCGAACATTTCGTTCGAGTAGTTTTCAGATTTCGACGCCATATTGAAAACGAAGCGTTTTGATTGAGTCGCTAGAAATATCCAATGTACACGAGGAGAGAGCACACAAACTGGACGATCGACCACCTCAATTGTTCTAGAATAGCATCAAAGTGGTCAATAGTAGAGCGTTTGCGCTGCTGCAATCCCAAGCACTGAGCAACACTTAAGCTGCGATGGTTTCTATACCGAATCGCTGTCGGGAGCTTGTCGTAGTTATCCTCACTACTCGAACAACTTTTGGCCTTGTCTAAAAGTCCACCGCAGTTCATAATTAGTCGGTGCAGTCTGAGATAGAATTTTTATTCTATTATTATCGCCACTTGAGAAGATGAAAACAATGATACTAGTATTAATAAAATTCACAGGGAATTGGACAATAGTTTATTCTCAAAGTACTTATAACATCGCCGACGTTTCGTTATAAGTACTTTGAGAATAAACTATTGTCCAATTCCCTGTGAATTTTATTAATATTGAATCAGCATGGACATGAACTATGAAGAATGATACTAGTATTCTTTATTTTTCTCCATTATGTAGTCCCTCATCAACGAGTTATTTTCATTTTTTCTATGCTGTTTTCATCATTCCAAAATCAAAATTGGGCCTAGGATGAATAGGATGATTCCAAAATTTCGGCATATATTGAATAAAAAGGACTATATATCGTTCATTTGATAAGATTCAGTGAAATTACAAGCAAGTGTCTCATTGTAAAAAAGCGACAGCTCAGTTTCATAGGAAGGGACTGATTTCATGTTGAAAATCTTACCATACTTTCAGACTATCAAGCAGCGATATGCTAAGGGTGGAATCAGAACTGAATATAATGAAACAATTCCTCTGCAATGGGTTATGTGTAATTAATTCATCGATTTCACTCTTATACCATATGCAATTCTTAGAAAAGAGACACTCTGATCTTGATTCCTGAAAAGTCAAAACAACTATGTTTTGAAGAGAGGACAAACCTGGAGAATAGCAGTGGTCTCGAAAATTCGAATATTTCTGACATTTGATGTCAAAGTATATATTCTTATATACTCGAAATTGCAAATAATCGAATATCACTTCACTTTGGAGTGAAAAGGAAACAAAAATCTATGCAAATTGTGGTTATTATACTTGAATTTTTATTGAATAAATGAGTGATGGTGATTCATCCTCGTCCTATTTTTTGATCATCTATTCAATTAAATGATATGTCCGTGATGAAATTCCCCTCCTCAATATTGTTCTTGTATCGAGCAAAATGGCTCAGAGAGCAGAACTTCGAGATCTTGAGGAGTAATTCTTGGTTCATAAATATTTCTACCTAACTCAACTCTTCTTCTACCAGCGTTTTCAAGTCCTGATATCATAATGCATCGATCCGAACGCCTACTAGATGAAATGAGATGGAAAGTCTTCTCGGTTATAATATTTCCATCTTCGAACATTTCGTACGAGTAGTTTTCAGATTTCGACGCCATATTGAAAACGAAGCGTTTTGATTGAGTCGCTAGAAATATCCAATGTACACGAGGAGAGAGCACACAAACTGGACGATCGACCAACTCAATTGTTCTAGAATAGCATCAAAGTGGTCAATAGTAGAGCGTTTGCGCTGCTGCAATCCCAAGCACTGAGCGACACTTAAGCTGCGATGGTTTATATACCGAATCGCTGTCGGGAGCTTGTCGTAGTTATCCCCACTACTCGAACAACTTTTGGCCTTGTCTAAGAGTCCACCGCACTTCATAATTAGTCGGTGCAGTCTGAGATAGAATTTTTATTCTATTATTATCGCCACTTGAGAAGATGAAAACAATGATACTAGTATTCTTTATTTTTCTCCATTATGTAGTTCCTCATCAACGAGTTATTTTCATTTTTTCTATGCTGTTTTCATTATTTCAAAATCAAAATTGGGCCTAGGATGAATAGGATGATTCCCAAATTTCGGCATATATTGAATTAGAAGGACTATATATCGTTCATTTGATAAGATTCAGTGAAATTACATGCAAGTGTCTCATTGTAAAAAAGCTACAGCTCAGTTTCATAGGAAGGGACTGATTTGATGTTGAAAATCTTACCATACTTTCAGACTATCAAGCAGCCGAAGCAGCGATATGCTAAGGGTGGAATCAGAACTGAATCTAATGAAACAATTCCTCTGCAATGAGTTATGTGTAATTAATTCATCGATTTCACTCTTATACTATATGCAATTCATAGAAAAGAGACACTCTGATCTTGATTCCTGAAAAGTCAAAACAACAATGTTTTGAAGAGAGGACAAACCTGGAGAATAGCAGTCGTCTCGAAAATTCGAATAATTCTGACATTTGATGTCGAAGTATATATTCTTATATACTCGAAATAGCAGATGCGAATATCACTTCACTTTGGAGTGAAAAGGAAACAAAAATCTATGCAAATTGTGGTTATTATACTTGAATTTTTATTGAATAAATGAGTGATGGTGATTCATCCTCGTCCAATTTTTTGATCATCTAGTCAACTAAATAATATGTCCGTGATGAAATTCCCCTCCTCAATATTGTTCTTGTATCGAGCAAAATGGCTCAGAGAGCAGAACTTCGAGATCTTGCGGAGTAATTCTTGGTTCATAAATATTTCTACCTAACTCAAGTCTTCTTCTACCAGCGTTTTCAACTCCTGATATCATAATGCATCGATCCGAACGCCTACTAGATGAAATGAGATGGAAATTCTTCTCGGTTATAATATTTCCATCTTCGAACATTTCGTACGAGTAGTTTTCAGATTTCGACGCCATATTGAAAACGAAGCGTTTTGATTGAGTCGCTAGAAATATCCAATGTACACGAGGAGAGAGCACACAAACTGGACGATCGACCAACTCAATTGTTCTAGAATAGCATCAAAGTGGTCAATAGTAGAGCGTTTGCGCTGCTGCAATCCCAAGCACTGAGCAACACTTAAGCTGCGATGGTTTATATACCGAATCGCTGTCGGGAGCTTGTCGTAGTTATCCCCACTACTCGAACAACTTTTGGCCTTGTCTAAGAGTCCACCGCAGTTCATAATTAGTCATTGCAGTCTGAGATAGAATTTTTATTCTATTATTATCGCCACTTGAGAAGATGAAAACAATGATACTAGTATTCTTTATTTTTCTCCATTATGTATTCCCTCATCAACGAGTTATTTTCATTTTTTCTATGCTGTTTTCATTATTCCAAAATCAAAATTGGGCCTAAGATGAATAGGATGATTCCAAAATTTCGGCATATATTGAATAAAAAGGACTATATATCGTTCATTTGATAAGATTCAGTGAAATTACATGCAAGTGTCTCATTGTAAAAAAGCGACAGCTCAGTTTCATAGGAAGGGACTGATTTCATGTTGAAAATCTTACCATACTTTCAGACTATCAAGCAGCGATATGCTAAGGGTGGAATCAGAACTGAATATAATGAAACAATTCCTCTGCAATGGGTTATGTGTAATTAATTCATCGATTTCACTCTTATACCATATGCAATTCTTAGAAAAGAGACACTCTGATCTTGATTCCTGAAAAGTCAAAACAACTATGTTTTGAAGAGAGGACAAACCTGGAGAATAGCAGTGGTCTCGAAAATTCGAATATTTCTGACATTTGATGTCAAAGTATATATTCTTATATACTCGAAATTGCAAATAATCGAATATCACTTCACTTTGGAGTGAAAAGGAAACAAAAATCTATGCAAATTGTGGTTATTATACTTGAATTTTTATTGAATAAATGAGTGATGGTGATTCATCCTCGTCCAATTTTTTGATCATCTAGTCAACTGAATGATATGCGTGATGAAATTCCCCTCCTCAATATTGTTCTTGTATCGAGCAAAATGGCTCAGTGAGCAGAACTTCGAGATCTTGAGGAGTAATTCTTGGTTCATAAATATTTCTACCTAACTCAACTCTTCTTCTACCAGCGTTTTCAAGTCCTGATATCATAATGCATCGATCCGAACGCCTACTAGATGAAATGAGATGGAAAGTCTTCTCGGTTATAATATTTCCATCTTCGAACATTTCGTACGAGTAGTTTTCAGATTTCGACGCCATATTGAAAACGAAGCGTTTTGATTGAGTCGCTAGAAATATCCAATGTACACGAGGAGAGAGCACACAAACTGGACGATCGACCAACTCAATTGTTCTAGAATAGCATCAAAGTGGTCAATAGTAGAGCGTTTGCGCTGCTGCAATCCCAAGCACTGAGCGACACTTAAGCTGCGATGGTTTATATACCGAATCGCTGTCGGGAGCTTGTCGTAGTTATCCCCACTACTCGAACAACTTTTGGCCTTGTCTAAGAGTCCACCGCACTTCATAATTAGTCGGTGCAGTCTGAGATAGAATTTTTATTCTATTATTATCGCCACTTGAGAAGATGAAAACAATGATACTAGTATTCTTTATTTTTCTCCATTATGTAGTTCCTCATCAACGAGTTATTTTCATTTTTTCTATGCTGTTTTCATTATTTCAAAATCAAAATTGGGCCTAGGATGAATAGGATGATTCCAAAATTTCGGCATATATTGAATAAGAAGGACTATATATCGTTCATTTGATAAGATTCAGTGAAATTACATGCAAGTGTCTCATTGTAAAAAAGCTACAGCTCAGTTTCATAGGAAGGGACTGATTTGATGTTGAAAATCTTACCATACTTTCAGACTATCAAGCAGCCGAAGCAGCGATATGCTAAGGGTGGAATCAGAACTGAATCTAATGAAACAATTCCTCTGCAATGAGTTATGTGTAATTAATTCATCGATTTCACTCTTATACTATATGCAATTCATAGAAAAGAGACACTCTGATCTTGATTCCTGAAAAGTCAAAACAACAATGTTTTGAAGAGAGGACAAACCTGGAGAATAGCAGTCGTCTCGAAAATTCGAATAATTCTGACATTTGATGTCGAAGTATATATTCTTATATACTCGAAATAGCAAATGCGAATATCACTTCACTTTGGAGTGAAAAGGAAACAAAAATCTATGCAAATTGTGGTTATTATACTTGAATTTTTATTGAATAAATGAGTGATGGTGATTCATCCTCGTCCAATTTTTTGATCATCTAGTCAACTAAATGATATGTCCGTGATGAAATTCCCCTCCTCAATATTGTTCTTGTATCGAGCAAAATGGCTCAGAGAGCAGAACTTCGAGATCTTGCGGAGTAATTCTTGGTTCATAAATATTTCTACCTAACTCAAGTCTTCTTCTACCAGCGTTTTCAACTCCTGATATCATAATGCATCGATCCGAACGCCTACTAGATGAAATGAGATGGAAATTCTTCTCGGTTATAATATTTCCATCTTCGAACATTTCGTACGAGTAGTTTTCAGATTTCGACGCCATATTGAAAACGAAGCGTTTTGATTGAGTCGCTAGAAATATCCAATGTACACGAGGAGAGAGCACACAAACTGGACGATCGACCAACTCAATTGTTCTAGAATAGCATCAAAGTGGTCAATAGTAGAGCGTTTGCGCTGCTGCAATCCCAAGCACTGAGCAACACTTAAGCTGCGATGGTTTATATACCGAATCGCTGTCGGGAGCTTGTCGTAGTTATCCCCACTACTCGAACAACTTTTGGCCTTGTCTAAGAGTCCACCGCAGTTCATAATTAGTCATTGCAGTCTGAGATAGAATTTTTATTCTATTATTATCGCCACTTGAGAAGATGAAAACAATGATACTAGTATTCTTTATTTTTCTCCATTATGTATTCCCTCATCAACGAGTTATTTTCATTTTTTCTATGCTGTTTTCATTATTCCAAAATCAAAATTGGGCCTAAGATGAATAGGATGATTCCAAAATTTCGGCATATATTGAATAAAAAGGACTATATATCGTTCATTTGATAAGATTCAGTGAAATTACATGCAAGTGTCTCATTGTAAAAAAGCGACAGCTCAGTTTCATAGGAAGGGACTGATTTCATGTTGAAAATCTTACCATACTTTCAGACTATCAAGCAGCGATATGCTAAGGGTGGAATCAGAACTGAATATAATGAAACAATTCCTCTGCAATGGGTTATGTGTAATTAATTCATCGATTTCACTCTTATACCATTAAATTCATAGAAAAGAGACACTCTGATCTTGATTCCTGAAAAGTCAAAACAACTATGTTTTGAAGAGAGGACAAACCTGGAGAATAGCAGTCGTCTCGAAAATTCGAATATTTCTGACATTTGATGTCAAAGTATATATTCTTATATACTCGAAATTGCAAATAATCGAATATCACTTCACTTTGGAGTGAAAAGGAAACAAAAATCTATGCAAATTGTGGTTATTATACTTGAATTTTTATTGAATAAATGAGTGATGCTGATTCATCCTCGTCATATTTTTTGATCATCTAGTCAACTAAATGATATGTCCGTGATGAAATTTCCCTTCTCAATATTGTTCTTGTATCGAGCAAAATGGCTCAGAGAGCAGAACTTGGAGATCTTGAGGAGTAATTCTTGGTTCATAAATATTTCTTCCTAACTCAACTCTTCTTCTACCAGCGTTTTCAACTCCTGATATTATAATGCATCGATCCGAACGCCTACTAGATGAAATGAGATGGAAAGTCTTCTCGGTTATAATATTTCCATCTTCGAACATTTCGTACGAGTAGTTTTCAGATTTCGACGCCATATTGAAAACGAAGCGTTTTGATTGAGTCGCTAGAAATATCCAATGTACACGAGGAGAGAGCACACAAACTGGACGATCGACCAACTCAATTGTTCTAGAATAGCATCAAAGTGGTCAATAGTAGAGCGTTTGCGCTGCTGCAATCCCAAGCACTGAGCAACACTTAAGCTGCGATGGTTTCTATACCGAATCGCTGTCGGGAGCTTGTCGTAGTTATCCCCACTACTCGAACAACTTTTGGCCTTGTCTAAGAGTCCACCGCACTTCATAATTAGTCGGTGCAGTCTGAGATAGAATTTTTATTCTATTATTATCGCCACTTGAGAAGATGAAAACAATGATACTAGTATTCTTTATTTTTCTCCATTATGTAGTTCCTCATCAACGAGTTATTTTCATTTTTTCTATGCTGTTTTCATTATTTCAGAATCAAAATTGGGCCTAGGATGAATAGGATGATTCCAAAATTTCGGCATATATTGAATAAGAAGGACTATATATCGTTCATTTGATAAGATTCAGTGAAATTACATGCAAGTGTCTCATTGTAAAAAAGCGACAGCTCAGTTTCATAGGAAGGGACTGATTTCATGTTGAAAATCTTACCATACTTTCAGACTATCAAGCAGCGATATGCTAAGGGTGGAATCAGAACTGAATATAATGAAACAATTCCTCTGCAATGAGTTATGTGTAATTAATTCATCGATTTCACTCTTATACTATATGCAATTCATAGAAAAGAGACACTCTGATCTTGATTCCTGAAAAGTCAAAACAACAATGTTTTGAAGAGAGGACAAACCTGGAGAATAGCAGTGGTCTCGAAAATTCGAATATTTCTGACATTTGATGTCAAAGTATATATTCTTATATACTCGAAATTGCAAATAATCGAATATCACTTCACTTTGGAGTGAAAAGGAAACAAAAATCTATGCAAATTGTGGTTATTATACTTGAATTTTTATTGAATAAATGAGTGATGCTGATTCATCCTCGTCCAATTTTTTGATCATCTAGTCAACTAAATGATATGTCCGTGATGAAATTCCCCTCCTCAATATTGTACTTGTATCGAGCAAAATGGCTCAGAGAGCAGAACTTCGAGATCTTGAGGATTAATTCTTGGTTCATAAATATTTCTACCTAACTCAACTCTTCTTCTACCAGAGTTTTCAACTCCTGATATCATAATGCATCGATCCGAACGCTTACTAGATGAAATGAGATGGAAAGTCTTCTCGGTTATAATATTTCCATCTTCGAACATTTCGTACGAGTAGTTTTCAGATTTCGACGCCATATTGAAAACGAAGCGTTTTGATTGAGTCGCTAGAAATATCCAATGTACACGAGGAGAGAGCACACAAACTGGACGATCGACCAACTCAATTGTTCTAGAATAGCATCAAAGTGGTCAATAGTAGAGCGTTTGCGCTGCTGCAATACCAAGCACTGAGCAACACTTAAGCTGCGATGGTTTATATACCGAATCGCTGTCGGGAGCTTGTCGTAGTTATCCCCACTACTCGAACAACTTTTGGCCTTGTCTAAGAGTCCCCCGCAGTTCATAATTAGTCGGTGCAGTCTGAGATAGAATTTTTATTCTATTATTATCGCCACTTGAGAAGATGAAAACAATGATACTAGTATTCTTTATTTTTCTCCATTATGTAGTTCCTCATCAACGAGTTATTTTCATTTTTTCTATGCTGTTTTCATTATTCCAAAATCAAAATTGGGCCTAGGATGAATAGGATGATTCCAAAATTTCGGCATATATTGAATAAAAAGGACTATATATCGTTCATTTGATAAGATTCAGTGAAATTACATGCAAGTGTCTCATTGTAAAAAAGCGACAGCTCAGTTTCATAGGAAGGGACTGATTTTATGTTGAAAATCTTACCATACTTTCAGACTATCAAGCAGCGATATGCTAAGTGTGGAATCAGAACTGAATATAATGAAACAATTCCTCTGCAATGGGTTATGTGTAATTAATTCATCGATTTCACTCTTATACCATTAAATTCATAGAAAAGAGACACTCTGATCTTGATTCCTGAAAAGTCAAAACAACTATGTTTTGAAGAGAGGACAAACCTGGAGAATAGCAGTCGTCTCGAAAATTCGAATATTTCTGACATTTGATGTCAAAGTATATATTCTTATATACTCGAAATTGCAAATAATCGAATATCACTTCACTTTGGGGTGAAAAGGAAACAAAAATCTATGCAAATTGTGGTTATTATATTTGAATTTTTATTGAATAAATGAGTGATGCTGATTCATCCTCGTCCTATTTTTTGATCATCTAGTCAACTAAATGATAAGTCCGTGATGAAATTCCCCTCCTCAATATTGTTCTTGTATCGAGCAAAATGGCTCAGAGAGCAGAACTTCGAGATCTTGAGGATTAATTCTTGGTTCATAAATATTTCTACCTAACTCAACTCTTCTTCTACCAGCGTTTTCAACTCCTGATATCATAATGCATCGATTTCACTCTTATACCATTAAATTAATAGAAAAGAGACACTCTGATCTTGATTCCTGAAAAGTCAAAACAACTATGTTTTGAAGAGAGGACAAACCTGGAGAATAGCAGTCGTCTCGAAAATTCGAATATTTCTGACATTTGATGTCAAAGTATATATTCTTATATACTCGAAATTGCAAATTATCGAATATCACTTCACTTTGGGGTGAAAAGGAAACAAAAATCTATGCAAATTGTGGTTATTATATTTGAATTTTTATTGAATAAATGAGTGATGCTGATTCATCCTCGTCCTATTTTTTGATCATCTAGTAAACTAAATGATAAGTCCGTGATGAAATTCCCCTCCTCAATATTGTTCTTGTATCGAGCAAAATGGCTCAGAGAGCAGAACTTCGAGATCTTGAGGATTAATTCTTGGTTCATAAATATTTCTACCTAACTCAACTCTTCTTCTACCAGCGTTTTCAACTCCTGATATCATAATGCATCGATCCGAACGCTTACTAGATGAAATGAGATGGAAAGTCTTCTCGGTTATAATATTTCCATCTTCGAATATTTCGTACGAGTAGTTTTCAGATTTCGACGCCATATTGAAAACGAAGCGTTTTGATTGAGTCGCTAGAAATATCCAATGTACACGAGGAGAGAGCACACAAACTGGACGATCGACCAACTCAATACCAAGCACTGAGCAACACTTAAGCTGCGATGGTTTATATACCGAATCGCTGTCGGGAGCTTGTCGTAGTTATCCCCACTACTCTAACAACTTTTGGCCTTGTCTAAGAGTCCACCGCAGTTCATAATTAGTCGGTGCAGTCTGAGATAGAATTTTTATTCTATTATTATCGCCACTTGAGAAGATGAAAACAATGATACTAGTATTCTTTATTTTTCTCCATTATGTAGTCCCTCATCAACGAGTAATTTTCATTTTTTCTATGCTGTTTTCATTATTCCAAAATCAAAATTGGGCCTAGGATGAATAGGATGGTTCCAAAATTTCGGCATATATTGAATAAGAAGGACTATATATCGTTCATTCGATAAGATTCAGTGAAATTACATGCAAGTGTCTCATTGTAAAAAAGCGACAGCTCAGTTTCATAGGAAGGGACTGATTTCATGTTGAAAATCTTACCATACTTTCAGACTATCAAGCAGCGATATGCTAAGGGTGGAATCAGAACTGAATCTAATGAAACAATTCCTCTGCAATGAGTTATGTGTAATTAATTCATCGATTTCACTCTTATACCATATGCAATTCATAGAAAAGAGACACACTGATCTTGATTCCTGAAAAGTCAAAACAACTATGTTTTGAAGAGAGGACAAACCTGGTCTCGAAAATTCGAATATTTCTGACATTTGATGTCAAAGTATATATTCTTATATACTCGAAATTGCAAATAATCGAATATCACTTCACTTTGGAGTGAAAAGGAAACAAAAATCTATGCAAATTTTGGTTATTATACTTGAATTTTTATTGAATAAATGAGTGATGCTGATTCATCCTCGTCCTATTTTTTGATCATCTAGTCAACTAAATGATAAGTCCGTGATGAAATTCCCCTCCTCAATATTGTTCTTGTATCGAGCAAAATGGCTCAGAGAGCAGAACTTGGAGATCTTGAGGAGTAATTCTTGGTTCATAAATATTTCTACCTAACTCAACTCTTCTTCTACCAGCGTTTTCAACTCCTGATATCATAATGCATCGATCCGAACGCCTACTAGATGAAATGAGATGGAAAGTCTTCTCGGTTATAATATTTCCATCTTCGAACATTTCTTACGAGTAGTTTTCAGATTTCGACGCCATATTGAAAACGAAGCGTTTTGATTGAGTCGCTAGAAATATCCAATGTACACGAGAAGAGAGCACACAAACTGGACGATCGACCAACTCAATTGTTCTAGGATAGCATCAAAGTGGTCAATAGTAGAGCGTTTGCGCTGCTGCAATCCCAAGCACTGAGCAACACTTAAGCTGCGATGGTTTATATACCGAATCGCTGTCGGGAGCTTGTCGTAGTTATCCCCACTACTCGAACAACTTTTGGCCTTGTCTAAGAGTCCACCGCAGTTCATAATTAGTCGGTGCAGTCTGAGATAGAATTTTTATTCTATTATTATCGCCACTTGAGAAGATGAAAACAATGATACTAGTATTCTTTATTTTTCTCCATTATGTAGTTCCTCATCAACGAGTTATTTTCATTTTTTCTATGCTGTTTTCATTATTCCAAAATCAAAATTGGGCCTAGGATGATTCCAAAATTTCGGCATATATTGAATAAGAAGGACTATATATCGTTCATTTGATAAGATTCAGTGAAATTACATGCAAGTGTCTCATTGTAAAAAAGCGACAGCTCAGTTTCATAGGAAGGGACTGATTTCATGTTGAAAATCTTACCATACTTTCAGACTATCAAGCAGCGATATGCTAAGGGTGGAATCAGAACTGAATATAATGAAACAATTCCTCTGCAATGGGTTATGTGTAATTAATTCATCGATTTCACTCTTATACCATATGCAATTCATAGAAAAGAGACACTCTGATCTTGATTCCTGAAAAGTCAAAACAACTATGTTTTGAAGAGAGGACAAACCTGGAGAATAGCAGTCGTCTCGAAAATTCGAATATTTCTGACATTTGATGTCAAAGTATATATTCTTATATACTCGAAATTGCAAATAATCGAATATCACTTCACTTTGGGGTGAAAAGGAAACAAAAATCTATGCAAATTGTGGTTATTATACTTGAATTTTTATTGAATAAATGAGTGATGGTGATTCATCCTCGTCCAATTTTTTGATCATCTAGTCAACTAAATGATATGTCCGTGATGAAATTCCCCTCCTCAATATTGTTCTTGTATCGAGCAAAATGGCTCAGAGAGCAGAACTTCGAGATCTTGCGGAGTAATTCTTGGTTCATAAATATTTCTACCTAACTCAAGTCTTCTTCTACCAGCGTTTTCAACTCCTGATATCATAATGCATCGATCCGAACGCCTACTAGATGAAATGAGATGGAAATTCTTCTCGGTTATAATATTTCCATTTTCGAACATTTCGTACGAGTAGTTTTCAGATTTCGACGCCATATTGAAAACGAAGCGTTTTGATTGAGTCGCTAGAAATATCCAATGTACACGAGGAGAGAGCACACAAACTGGACGATCGACCAACTCAATTGTTCTAGAATAGCATCAAAGTGGTCAATAGTAGAGCGTTTGCGCTGCTGCAATCCCAAGCACTGAGCAACACTTAAGCTGCGATGGTTTATATACCGAATCGCTGTCGGGAGCTTGTCGTAGTTATCCCCACTACTCGAACAACTTTTGGCCTTGTCTAAGAGTCCACCGCACTTCATAATTAGTCGGTGCAGTCTGAGATAGAATTTTTATTCTATTATTATCGCCACTTGAGAAGATGAAAACAATGATACTAGTATTCTTTATTTTTCTCCATTATGTAGTTCCTCATCAACGAGTTATTTTCATTTTTTCTATGCTGTTTTCATTATTTCAAAATCGAAATTGGGCCTAGGATGAATAGGATGATTCCAAAATTTCGGCATATATTGAATAAGAAGGACTATATATCGTTCATTTGATAAGATTCAGTGAAATTACATGCAAGTGTCTCATTGTAAAAAAGCTACAGCTCAGTTTCATAGGAAGGGACTGATTTGATGTTGAAAATCTTACCATACTTTCAGACTATCAAGCAGCCGAAGCAGCGATATGCTAAGGGT
The DNA here is from genome assembly GCF_907165205.1 of Coccinella septempunctata. NCBI lineage: Eukaryota > Metazoa > Arthropoda > Insecta > Coleoptera > Coccinellidae > Coccinella > Coccinella septempunctata. The sequence continues at coordinate 34,469,053 of NC_058189.1, read as the reverse complement.
GGAATCAGAACTGAATCTAATGAAACAATTCCTCTGCAATGAGTTATGTGTAATTAATTCATCGATTTCACTCTTATACTATATGCAATTCATAGAAAAGAGACACTCTGATCTTGATTCCTGAAAAGTCAAAACAACAATGTTTTGAAGAGAGGACAAAGCTGGAGAATAGCAGTCGTCTCGAAAATTCGAATAATTCTGACATTTGATGTCGAAGTATATATTCTTATATACTCGAAATAGCAAATGCGAATATCACTTCACTTTGGAGTGAAAAGGAAACAAAAATCTATGCAAATTGTGGTTATTATACTTGAATTTTTATTGAATAAATGAGTGATGCTGATTCATCCTCGTCCTATTTTTTGATCATCTAGTCAACTAAATGATAAGTCCGTGATGAAATTCCCCTCCTCAATATTGTTCTTGTATCGAGCAAAATGGCTCAGAGAGCAGAACTTCGAGATCTTGAGGAGTAATTCTTGGTTCATAAATATTTCTACCTAACTCAACTCTTCTTCTACCAGCGTTTTCAACTCCTGATATCATAATGCATCGATCCGAACGCCTACTAGATGAAATGAGATGGAAAGTCTTCTCGGTTATAATATTTCCATCTTCGAACATTTCGTACGAGTAGTTTTCAGATTTCGACGCCATATTGAAAACGAAGCGTTTTGATTGAGTCGCTAGAAATATCCAATGTACACGAGAAGAGAGCACACAAACTGGACGATCGACCAACTCAATTGTTCTAGAATAGCATCAAAGTGGTCAATAGTAGAGCGTTTGCGCTGCTGCAATCCCAAGCACTGAGCAACACTTAAGCTGCGATGGTTTATATACCGAATCGCTGTCGGGAGCTTGTCGTAGTTATCCCCACTACTCGAACAACTTTTGGCCTTGTCTAAGAGTCCACCGCAGTTCATAATTAGTCGGTGCAGTCTGAGATAGAATTTTTATTCTATTATTATCGCCACTTGAGAAGATGAAAACAATGATACTAGTATTCTTTATTTTTCTCCATTATGTAGTTCCTCATCAACGAGTTATTTTCATTTTTTCTATGCTGTTTTCATTATTCCAAAATCAAAATTGGGCCTAAGATGAATAGGATGATTCCAAAATTTCGGCATATATTGAATAAGGACTATATATCGTTCATTTGATAAGATTCAGTGAAATTACATGCAAGTGTCTCATTGTAAAAAAGCGACAGCTCAGTTTCATAGGAAGGGACTGATTTCATGTTGAAAATCTTACCATACTTTCAGACTATCAAGCAGCGATATGCTAAGGGTGGAATCAGAACTGAATATAATGAAACAATTCCTCTGCAATGGGTTATGTGTAATTAATTCATCGATTTCACTCTTATACCATATGCAATTCATAGAAAAGAGACACTCTGATCTCGATTCCTGAAAAGTCAAAATAACTATGTTTTGAAGAGAGGACAAACCTGGAGAATAGCAGTGGTCTCGAAAATTCGAATAATTCTGACATTTGATGTCAAAGTATATATTCTTATATACTCGAAATTGCAAATAATCGAATATCACTTCACTTTGGAGTGAAAAGGAAACAAAAATCTATGCAAATTGTGGTTATTATACTTGAATTTTTATTGAATAAATGAGTGATGCTGATTCATCCTCGTCCAATTTTCTGATCATCTAGTCAACTAAATGATATGTCCGTGATGAAATTCCCCTCCTCAATATTGTACTTGTATCGAGCAAAATGGCTCAGAGAGCAGAACTTCGAGATCTTGAGGATTAATTCTTGGTTCATAAATATTTCTACCTAACTCAACTCTTCTTCTACCAGCGTTTTCAACTCCTGATATCATAATGCATCGATCCGAACGCTTACTAGATGAAATGAGATGGAAAGTCTTCTCGGTTATAATATTTCCATCTTCGAACATTTCGTACGAGTAGTTTTCAGATTTCGACGCCATATTGAAAACGAAGCGTTTTGATTGAGTCGCTAGAAATATCCAATGTACACGAGGAGAGAGCACACAAACAGGACGATCGACCAACTCAATTGTTCTAGAATAGCATCAAAGTGGTCAATAGTAGAGCGTTTGCGCTGCTGCAATACCAAGCACTGAGCAACACTTAAGCTGCGATGGTTTATATACCGAATCGCTGTCGGGAGCTTGTCGTAGTTATCCCCACTACTCGAACAACTTTTGGCCTTGTCTAAGAGTCCCCCGCAGTTCATAATTAGTCGGTGCAGTCTGAGATAGAATTTTTATTCTATTATTATCGCCACTTGAGAAGATGAAAACAATGATACTAGTATTCTTTATTTTTCTCCATTATGTATTCCCTCATCAACGAGTTATTTTCATTTTTTCTATGCTGTTTTCATTATTCCAAAATCAAAATTGGGCCTAAGATGAATAGGATGATTCCAAAATTTCGGCATATATTGAATAAAAAGGACTATATATCGTTCATTTGATAAGATTCAGTGAAATTACATGCAAGTGTCTCATTGTAAAAAAGCGACAGCTCAGTTTCATAGTAAGGGACTGATTTCATGTTGAAAATCTTACCATACTTTCAGACTATCAAGCAGCGATATGCTAAGTGTGGAATCAGAACTGAATATAATGAAACAATTCCTCTGCAATGGGTTATGTGTAATTAATTCATCGATTTCACTCTTATACCATTAAATTCATAGAAAAGAGACACTCTGATCTTAATTCCTGAAAAGTCAAAACAACTATGTTTTGAAGAGAGGACAAACCTGGAGAATAGCAGTCGTCTCGAAAATTCGAATATTTCTGACATTTGATGTCAAAGTATATATTCTTATATACTCGAAATTGCAAATAATCGAATATCACTTCACTTTGGGGTGAAAAGGAAACAAAAATCTATGCAAATTGTGGTTATTATATTTGAATTTTTATTGAATAAATGAGTGATGCTGATTCATCCTCGTCCTATTTTTTGATCATCTAGTCAACTAAATGATAAGTCCGTGATGAAATTCCCCTCCTCAATATTGTTCTTGTATCGAGCAAAATGGCTCAGAGAGCAGAACTTCGAGATCTTGAGGATTAATTCTTGGTTCATAAATATTTCTACCTAACTCAACTCTTCTTCTACCAGCGTTTTCAACTCCTGATATCATAATGCATCGATTTCACTCTTATACCATTAAATTAATAGAAAAGAGACACTCTGATCTTGATTCCTGAAAAGTCAAAACAACTATGTTTTGAAGAGAGGACAAACCTGGAGAATAGCAGTGGTCTCGAAAATTCGAATAATTCTGACATTTGATGTCAAAGTATATATTCTTATATACTCGAAATTGCAAATAATCGAATATCACTTCACTTTGGAGTGAAAAGGAAACAAAAATCTATGCAAATTGTGGTTATTATACTTGAATTTTTATTGAATAAATGAGTGATGCTGATTCATCCTCGTCCAATTTTCTGATCATCTAGTCAACTAAATGATATGTCCGTGATGAAATTCCCCTCCTCAATATTGTACTTGTATCGAGCAAAATGGCTCAGAGAGCAGAACTTCGAGATCTTGAGGATTAATTCTTGGTTCATAAATATTTCTACCTAACTCAACTCTTCTTCTACCAGCGTTTTCAACTCCTGATATCATAATGCATCGATCCGAACGCTTACTAGATGAAATGAGATGGAAAGTCTTCTCGGTTATAATATTTCCATCTTCGAACATTTCGTACGAGTAGTTTTCAGATTTCGACGCCATATTGAAAACGAAGCGTTTTGATTGAGTCGCTAGAAATATCCAATGTACACGAGGAGAGAGCACACAAACAGGACGATCGACCAACTCAATTGTTCTAGAATAGCATCAAAGTGGTCAATAGTAGAGCGTTTGCGCTGCTGCAATACCAAGCACTGAGCAACACTTAAGCTGCGATGGTTTATATACCGAATCGCTGTCGGGAGCTTGTCGTAGTTATCCCCACTACTCGAACAACTTTTGGCCTTGTCTAAGAGTCCCCCGCAGTTCATAATTAGTCGGTGCAGTCTGAGATAGAATTTTTATTCTATTATTATCGCCACTTGAGAAGATGAAAACAATGATACTAGTATTCTTTATTTTTCTCCATTATGTATTCCCTCATCAACGAGTTATTTTCATTTTTTCTATGCTGTTTTCATTATTCCAAAATCAAAATTGGGCCTAAGATGAATAGGATGATTCCAAAATTTCGGCATATATTGAATAAAAAGGACTATATATCGTTCATTTGATAAGATTCAGTGAAATTACATGCAAGTGTCTCATTGTAAAAAAGCGACAGCTCAGTTTCATAGTAAGGGACTGATTTCATGTTGAAAATCTTACCATACTTTCAGACTATCAAGCAGCGATATGCTAAGTGTGGAATCAGAACTGAATATAATGAAACAATTCCTCTGCAATGGGTTATGTGTAATTAATTCATCGATTTCACTCTTATACCATTAAATTCATAGAAAAGAGACACTCTGATCTTAATTCCTGAAAAGTCAAAACAACTATGTTTTGAAGAGAGGACAAACCTGGAGAATAGCAGTCGTCTCGAAAATTCGAATATTTCTGACATTTGATGTCAAAGTATATATTCTTATATACTCGAAATTGCAAATAATCGAATATCACTTCACTTTGGGGTGAAAAGGAAACAAAAATCTATGCAAATTGTGGTTATTATATTTGAATTTTTATTGAATAAATGAGTGATGCTGATTCATCCTCGTCCTATTTTTTGATCATCTAGTCAACTAAATGATAAGTCCGTGATGAAATTCCCCTCCTCAATATTGTTCTTGTATCGAGCAAAATGGCTCAGAGAGCAGAACTTCGAGATCTTGAGGATTAATTCTTGGTTCATAAATATTTCTACCTAACTCAACTCTTCTTCTACCAGCGTTTTCAACTCCTGATATCATAATGCATCGATTTCACTCTTATACCATTAAATTAATAGAAAAGAGACACTCTGATCTTGATTCCTGAAAAGTCAAAACAACTATGTTTTGAAGAGAGGACAAACCTGGAGAATAGCAGTCGTCTCGAAAATTCGAATATTTCTGACATTTGATGTCAAAGTATATATTCTTATATACTCGAAATTGCAAATAATCGAATATCATTTCACTTTGGGGTGAAAAGGAAACAAAAATCTATGCAAATTGTGGTTATTATATTTGAATTTTTATTGAATAAATGAGTGATGCTGATTCATCCTCGTCCTATTTTTTGATCATCTAGTAAACTAAATGATAAGTCCGTGATGAAATTCCCCTCCTCAATATTGTTCTTGTATCGAGCAAAATGGCTCAGAGAGCAGAACTTCGAGATCTTGAGGATTAATTCTTGGTTCATAAATATTTCTTCCTAACTCAACTCTTCTTCTACCAGCGTTTTCAACTCCTGATATCATAATGCATCGATCCGAACGCTTACTAGATGAAATGAGATGGAAAGTCTTCTCGGTTATAATATTTCCATCTTCGAACATTTCGTACGAGTAGTTTTCAGATTTCGACGCCATATTGAAAACGAAGCGTTTTGATTGAGTCGCTAGAAATATCCAATGTACACGAGGAGAGAGCACACAAACTGGACGATCGACCAACTCAATTGTTCTAGAATAGCATCAAAGTGGTCAATAGTAGAGCGTTTGCGCTGCTGCAATACCAAGCACTGAGCAACACTTAAGCTGCGATGGTTTATATACCGAATCGCTGTCGGGAGCTTGTCGTAGTTATCCCCACTACTCGAACAACTTTTGGCCTTGTCTAAGAGTCCCCCGCAGTTCATAATTAGTCGGTGCAGTCTGAGATAGAATTTTTATTCTATTATTATCGCCACTTGAGAAGATGAAAACAATGATACTAGTATTCTTTATTTTTCTCCATTATGTAGTCCCTCATCAACGAGTAATTTTCATTTTTTCTATGCTGTTTTCATTATTCCAAAATCAAAATTGGGCCTAGGATGAATAGGATGGTTCCAAAATTTCGGCATATATTGAATAAGAAGGACTATATATCGTTCATTCGATAAGATTCAGTGAAATTACATGCAAGTGTCTCATTGTAAAAAAGCGACAGCTCAGTTTCATAGGAAGGGACTGATTTCATGTTGAAAATCTTACCATACTTTCAGACTATCAAGCAGCGATATGCTAAGGGTGGAATCAGAACTGAATCTAATGAAACAATTCCTCTGCAATGAGTTATGTGTAATTAATTCATCGATTTCACTCTTATACCATATGCAATTCATAGAAAAGAGACACACTGATCTTGATTCCTGAAAAGTCAAAACAACTATGTTTTGAAGAGAGGACAAACCTGGTCTCGAAAATTCGAATATTTCTGACATTTGATGTCAAAGTATATATTCTTATATACTCGAAATTGCAAATAATCGAATATCACTTCACTTTGGAGTGAAAAGGAAACAAAAATCTATGCAAATTTTGGTTATTATACTTGAATTTTCATTGAATAAATGAGTGATGCTGATTCATCCTCGTCCTATTTTTTGATCATCTAGTCAACTAAATGATAAGTCCGTGATGAAATTCCCCTCCTCAATATTGTTCTTGTATCGAGCAAAATGGCTCAGAGAGCAGAACTTGGAGATCTTGAGGAGTAATTCTTGGTTCATAAATATTTCTACCTAACTCAACTCTTCTTCTACCAGCGTTTTCAACTCCTGATATCATAATGCATCGATCCGAACGCCTACTAGATGAAATGAGATGGAAAGTCTTCTCGGTTATAATATTTCCATCTTCGAACATTTCTTACGAGTAGTTTTCAGATTTCGACGCCATATTGAAAACGAAGCGTTTTGATTGAGTCGCTAGAAATATCCAATGTACACGAGAAGAGAGCACACAAACTGGACGATCGACCAACTCAATTGTTCTAGAATAGCATCAAAGTGGTCAATAGTAGAGCGTTTGCGCTGCTGCAATCCCAAGCACTGAGCAACACTTAAGCTGCGATGGTTTATATACCGAATCGCTGTCGGGAGCTTGTCGTAGTTATCCCCACTACTCGAACAACTTTTGGCCTTGTCTAAGAGTCCACCGCACTTCATAATTAGTCGGTGCAGTCTGAGATAGAATTTTTATTCTATTATTATCGCCACTTGAGAAGATGAAAACAATGATACTAGTATTCTTTATTTTTCTCCATTATGTAGTTCCTCATCAACGAGTTATTTTCATTTTTTCTATGCTGTTTTCATTATTTCAAAATCAAAATTGGGCCTAGGATGAATAGGATGATTCCAAAATTTCGGCATATATTGAATAAGAAGGACTATATATCGTTCATTTGATAAGATTCAGTGAAATTACATGCAAGTGTCTCATTGTAAAAAAGCTACAGCTCAGTTTCATAGGAAGGGACTGATTTGATGTTGAAAATCTTACCATACTTTCAGACTATCAAGCAGCGATATGCTAAGGGTGGAATCAGAACTGAATATAATGAAACAATTCCTCTGCAATGGGTTATGTGTAATTAATTCATCGATTTCACTCTTATACCATATGCAATTCATAGAAAAGAGACACTCTGATCTCGATTCCTGAAAAGTCAAAATAACTATGTTTTGAAGAGAGGACAAACCTGGAGAATAGCAGTGGTCTCGAAAATTCGAATAATTCTGACATTTGATGTCAAAGTATATATTCTTATATACTCGAAATTGCAAATAATCGAATATCACTTCACTTTGGAGTGAAAAGGAAACAAAAATCTATGCAAATTGTGGTTATTATACTTGAATTTTTATTGAATAAATGAGTGATGGTGATTCATCCTCGTCCAATTTTTTGATCATCTAGTCAACTAAATGATATGTCCGTGATGAAATTCCCCTCCTCAATATTGTTCTTGTATCGAGCAAAATGGCTCAGAGAGCAGAACTTCGAGATCTTGAGGAGTAATTCTTGGTTCATAAATATTTCTACCTAACTCAACTCTTCTTCTACCAGCGTTTTCAACTCCTGATATCATAATGCATCGATCCGAACGCCTACTACATGAAATGAGATGGAAAGTCTTCTCGGTTATAATATTTCCATCTTCGAACATTTCGTACGAGTAGTTTTCAGATTTCGACGCCATATTGAAAACGAAGCGTTTTGATTGAGTCGCTAGAAATATCCAATGTACACGAGGAGAGAGCACACAAACTGGACGATCGACCAACTCAATTGTTCTAGAATAGCATCAAAGTGGTCAATAGTAGAGCGTTTGCGCTGCTGCAATCCCAAGCACTGAGCAACACTTAAGCTGCGATGGTTTATATACCGAATCGCTGTCGGGAGCTTGTCGTAGTTATCCCCACTACTCGAACAACTTTTGGCCTTGTCTAAGAGTCCACCGCAGTTCAAAATTAGTCGGTGCAGTCTGAGATAGAATTTTTATTCAATTATTATCGCCACTTGAGAAGATGAAAACAATGATACTAGTATTCTTTATTTTTCTCCATTATGTAGTCCCTCATCAACGAGTAATTTTCATTTTTTCTATGCTGTTTTCATTATTCCAAAATCAAAATTGGGCCTAGGATGAATAGGATGGTTCCAAAATTTCGGCATATATTGAATAAGAAGGACTATATATCGTTCATTCGATAAGATTCAGTGAAATTACATGCAAGTGTCTCATTGTAAAAAAGCGACAGCTCAGTTTCATAGGAAGGGACTGATTTCATGTTGAAAATCTTACCATACTTTCAGACTATCAAGCAGCGATATGCTAAGGGTGGAATCAGAACTGAATCTAATGAAACAATTCCTCTGCAATGAGTTATGTGTAATTAATTCATCGATTTCACTCTTATACCATATGCAATTCATAGAAAAGAGACACACTGATCTTGATTCCTGAAAAGTCAAAACAACTATGTTTTGAAGAGAGGACAAACCTGGTCTCGAAAATTCGAATATTTCTGACATTTGATGTCAAAGTATATATTCTTATATACTCGAAATTGCAAATAATCGAATATCACTTCACTTTGGAGTGAAAAGGAAACAAAAATCTATGCAAATTTTGGTTATTATACTTGAATTTTCATTGAATAAATGAGTGATGCTGATTCATCCTCGTCCTATTTTTTGATCATCTAGTCAACTAAATGATAAGTCCGTGATGAAATTTCCCTCCTCAATATTGTTCTTGTATCGAGCAAAATGGCTCAGAGAGCAGAACTTGGAGATCTTGAGGAGTAATTCTTGGTTCATAAATATTTCTACCTAACTCAACTCTTCTTCTACCAGCGTTTTCAACTCCTGATATCATAATGCATCGATCCGAACGCCTACTAGATGAAATGAGATGGAAAGTCTTCTCGGTTATAATATTTCCATCTTCGAACATTTCTTACGAGTAGTTTTCAGATTTCGACGCCATATTGAAAACGAAGCGTTTTGATTGAGTCGCTAGAAATATCCAATGTACACGAGAAGAGAGCACACAAACTGGACGATCGACCAACTCAATTGTTCTAGAATAGCATCAAAGTGGTCAATAGTAGAGCGTTTGCGCTGCTGCAATCCCAAGCACTGAGCAACACTTAAGCTGCGATGGTTTATATACCGAATCGCTGTCGGGAGCTTGTCGTAGTTATCCCCACTACTCGAACAACTTTTGGCCTTGTCTAAGAGTCCACCGCACTTCATAATTAGTCGGTGCAGTCTGAGATAGAATTTTTATTCTATTATTATCGCCACTTGAGAAGATGAAAACAATGATACTAGTATTCTTTATTTTTCTCCATTATGTAGTTCCTCATCAACGAGTTATTTTCATTTTTTCTATGCTGTTTTCATTATTTCAAAATCAAAATTGGGCCTAGGATGAATAGGATGATTCCAAAATTTCGGCATATATTGAATAAGGACTATATATCGTTCATTTGATAAGATTCAGTGAAATTACATGCAAGTGTCTCATTGTAAAAAAGCTACAGCTCAGTTTCATAGGAAGGGACTGATTTGATGTTGAAAATCTTACCATACTTTCAGACTATCAAGCAGCGATATGCTAAGGGTGGAATCAGAACTGAATATAATGAAACAATTCCTCTGCAATGGGTTATGTGTAATTAATTCATCGATTTCACTCTTATACCATATGCAATTCATAGAAAAGAGACACTCTGATCTTGAATCCTGAAAAGTCAAAACAACTATGTTTTGAAGAGAGGACAAACCTGGAGAATAGCAGTCGTCTCGAAAATTCGAATAATTCTGACATTTGATGTCGAAGTATATATTCTTATATACTCGAAATAGCAAATGCGAATATCACTTCACTTTGGAGTGAAAAGGAAACAAAAATCTATGCAAATTGTGGTTATTATACTTGAATTTTTATTGAATAAATGAGTGATGCTGATTCATCCTCGTCATATTTTTTGATCATCTAGTCAACTAAATGATATGTCCGTGATGAAATTCCCCTCCTCAATATTGTTCTTGTATCGAGCAAAATGGCTCAGAGAGCAGAACTTCGAGATCTTGAGGAGTAATTCTTGGTTCATAAATATTTCTACCTAACTCAACTCTTCTTCTACCAGCGTTTTCAACTCCTGATATCATAATGCATCGATCCGAACGCCTACTAGATGAAATGAGATGGAAAGTCTTCTCGGTTATAATATTTCCATCTTCGAACATTTCGTACGAGTAGTTTTCAGATTTCGACGCCATATTGAAAACGAAGCGTTTTGATTGAGTCGCTAGAAATATCCAATGTACACGAGGAGAGAGCACACAAACTGGACGATCGACCAACTCAATTGTTCTAGAATAGTATCAAAGTGGTCAATAGTAGAGCGTTTGCGCTGCTGCAATCCCAAGCACTGAGCAACACTTCAGCTGCGATGGTTTATATACCGAATCGCTGTCGGGAGCTTGTCGTAGTTATCCCCACTACTCGAACAACTTTTGGCCTTGTCTAAGAGTCCACCGCAGTTCATAATTAGTCGGTGCAGTCTGAGATAGAATTTTTATTCTATTATTATCGCCACTTGAGAAGATGAAAACAATGATACTAGTATTAATAAAATTCACAAGGAATTTGACAATAGTTTATTCTCAAAGTACTTATAACATCGCCGACGTTTCGTTATAAGTACTTTGAGAATAAACTATTGTCCAATTCCCTGTGAATTTTATTAATATTAAATCATCATGGACATGAACTATGAAGAATGATACTAGTATTCTTTATTTTTCTCCATTATGAAGTCCCTCATCAACGAGTTATTTTCATTTTTTCTATGCTGTTTTCATTATTCCAAAATCAAAATTGGGCCTAAGATGAATAGGATGATTCCAAAATTTCGGCATATATTGAATAAAAAGGACTATATATCGTTCATTTGATAAGATTCAGTGAAATTACATGCAAGTGTCTTATTGTGAAAAAGCGACAGCTCAGTTTCTTAGGAAGGGACTGATTTCATGTTGAAAATCTTACCATACTTTCAGACTATCAAGCAGCGATATGCTAAGGGTGGAATCAGAACTGAATATAATGAAACAATTCCTCTGCAATGGGTTATGTGTAATTAATTCATCGATTTCACTCTTATACCATATGCAATTCATAGAAAAGAGACACTCTGATCTTGATTCCTGAAAAGTCAAAACAACTATGTTTTGAAGAGAGGACAAACCTGGAGAATAGCAGTCGTCTCGAAAATTCGAATATTTCTGACATTTGATGTCAAAGTATATATTCTTATATACTCGAAATTGCAAATAATCGAATATCACTTCACTTTGGAGTGAAAAGGAAACAAAAATCTATGCAAATTGTGGTTATTATACTTGAATTTTTATTGAATAAATGAGTGATGCTGATTCATCCTCGTCCTATTTTTTGATCATCTAGTCAACTAAATGATAAGTCCGTGATGAAATTCCCCTCCTCAATATTGTTCTTGTATCGAGCAAAATGGCTCAGAGAGCAGAACTTCGAGATCTTGAGGAGTAATTCTTGGTTCATAAATATTTCTACCTAACTCAACTCTTCTTCTACCAGCGTTTTCAACTCCTGATATCATAATGCATCGATCCGAACGCCTACTAGATGAAATGAGATGGAAAGTCTTCTCGGTTATAATATTTCCATCTTCGAACATTTCGTACGAGTAGTTTTCAGATTTCGACGCCATATTGAAAACGAAGCGTTTTGATTGAGTCGCTAGAAATATCCAATGTACACGAGAAGAGAGCACACAAACTGGACGATCGACCAACTCAATTGTTCTAGAATAGCATCAAAGTGGTCAATAGTAGAGCGTTTGCGCTGCTGCAATCCCAAGCACTGAGCAACACTTAAGCTGCGATGGTTTATATACCGAATCGCTGTCGGGAGCTTGTCGTAGTTATCCCCACTACTCTAACAACTTTTGGCCTTGTCTAAGAGTCCACCGCAGTTCATAATTAGTCGGTGCAGTCTGAGATAGAATTTTTATTCTATTATTATCGCCACTTGAGAAGATGAAAACAATGATACTAGTATTCTTTATTTTTCTCCATTATGTAGTTCCTCATCAACGAGTTATTTTCATTTTTTCTATGCTGTTTTCATTATTCCAAAATCAAAATTGGGCCTAAGATGAATAGGATGATTCCAAAATTTCGGCATATATTGAATAAGGACTATATATCGTTCATTTGATAAGATTCAGTGAAATTACATGCAAGTGTCTCATTGTAAAAAAGCGACAGCTCAGTTTCATAGGAAGGGACTGATTTCATGTTGAAAATCTTACCATACTTTCAGACTATCAAGCAGCGATATGCTAAGGGTGGAATCAGAACTGAATATAATGAAACAATTCCTCTGCAATGGGTTATGTGTAATTAATTCATCGATTTCACTCTTATACCATATGCAATTCATAGAAAAGAGACACTCTGATCTCGATTCCTGAAAAGTCAAAATAACTATGTTTTGAAGAGAGGACAAACCTGGAGAATAGCAGTGGTCTCGAAAATTCGAATAATTCTGACATTTGATGTCAAAGTATATATTCTTATATACTCGAAATTGCAAATAATCGAATATCACTTCACTTTGGAGTGAAAAGGAAACAAAAATCTATGCAAATTGTGGTTATTATACTTGAATTTTTATTGAATAAATGAGTGATGCTGATTCATCCTCGTCCAATTTTTTGATCATCTAGTCAACTAAATGATATGTCCGTGATGAAATTCCCCTCCTCAATATTGTACTTGTATCGAGCAAAATGGCTCAGAGAGCAGAACTTCGAGATCTTGAGGATTAATTCTTGGTTCATAAATATTTCTTCCTAACTCAACTCTTCTTCTACCAGCGTTTTCAACTCCTGATATCATAATGCATCGATCCGAACGCTTACTAGATGAAATGAGATGGAAAGTCTTCTCGGTTATAATATTTCCATCTTCGAACATTTCGTACGAGTAGTTTTCAGATTTCGACGCCATATTGAAAACGAAGCGTTTTGATTGAGTCGCTAGAAATATCCAATGTACACGAGGAGAGAGCACACAAACTGGACGATCGACCAACTAAATTGTTCTAGAATAGCATCAAAGTGGTCAATAGTAGAGCGTTTGCGCTGCTGCAATACCAAGCACTGAGCAACACTTAAGCTGCGATGGTTTATATACCGAATCGCTGTCGGGAGCTTGTCGTAGTTATCCCCACTACTCGAACAACTTTTGGCCTTGTCTAAGAGTCCCCCGCAGTTCATAATTAGTCGGTGCAGTCTGAGATAGAATTTTTATTCTATTATTATCGCCACTTGAGAAGATGAAAACAATGATACTAGTATTCTTTATTTTTCTCCATTATGTATTCCCTCATCAACGAGTTATTTTCATTTTTTCTATGCTGTTTTCATTATTCCAAAATCAAAATTGGGCCTAAGATGAATAGGATGATTCCAAAATTTCGGCATATATTGAATAAAAAGGACTATATATCGTTCATTTGATAAGATTCAGTGAAATTACATGCAAGTGTCTCATTGTAAAAAAGCGACAGCTCAGTTTCATAGGAAGGGACTGATTTCATGTTGAAAATCTTACCATACTTTCAGACTATCAAGCAGCGATATGCTAAGGGTGGAATCAGAACTGAATATAATGAAACAATTCCTCTGCAATGGGTTATGTGTAATTAATTCATCGATTTCACTCTTATACCATTAAATTCATAGAAAAGAGACACTCTGATCTTGATTCCTGAAAAGTCAAAACAACTATGTTTTGAAGAGAGGACAAACCTGGAGAATAGCAGTCGTCTCGAAAATTCGAATATTTCTGACATTTGATGTCAAAGTATATATTCTTATATACTCGAAATTGCAAATAATCGAATATCACTTCACTTTGGGGTGAAAAGGAAACAAAAATCTATGCAAATTGTGGTTATTATATTTGAATTTTTATTGAATAAATGAGTGATGCTGATTCATCCTCGTCCTATTTTTTGATCATCTAGTCAACTAAATGATAAGTCCGTGATGAAATTCCCCTCCTCAATATTGTTCTTGTATCGAGCAAAATGGCTCAGAGAGCAGAACTTCGAGATCTTGAGGATTAATTCTTGGTTCATAAATATTTCTACCTAACTCAACTCTTCTTCTACCAGCGTTTTCAACTCCTGATATCATAATGCATCGATTTCACTCTTATACCATTAAATTAATAGAAAAGAGACACTCTGATCTTGATTCCTGAAAAGTCAAAACAACTATGTTGTGAAGAGAGGACAAACCTGGAGAATAGCAGTCGTCTCGAAAATTCGAATATTTCTGACATTTGATGTCAAAGTATATATTCTTATATACTCGAAATTGCAAATAATCGAATATCACTTCACTTTGGGGTGAAAAGGAAACAAAAATCTATGCAAATTGTGGTTATTATATTTGAATTTTTATTGAATAAATGAGTGATGCTGATTCATCCTCGTCCTATTTTTTGATCATCTAGTAAACTAAATGATAAGTCCGTGATGAAATTCCCCTCCTCAATATTGTTCTTGTATCGAGCAAAATGGCTCAGAGAGCAGAACTTCGAGATCTTGAGGATTAATTCTTGGTTCATAAATATTTCTACCTAACTCAACTCTTCTTCTACCAGCGTTTTCAACTCCTGATATCATAATGCATCGATCCGAACGCTTACTAGATGAAATGAGATGGAAAGTCTTCTCGGTTATAATATTTCCATCTTCGAACATTTCGTACGAGTAGTTTTCAGATTTCGACGCCATATTGAAAACGAAGCGTTTTGATTGAGTCGCTAGAAATATCCAATGTACATGAGGAGAGAGCACACAAACTGGACGATCGACCAACTCAATTGTTCTAGAATAGCATCAAAGTGGTCAATAGTAGAGCGTTTGCGCTGCTGCAATACCAAGCACTGAGCAACACTTAAGCTGCGATGGTTTATATACCGAATCGCTGTCGGGAGCTTGTCGTAGTTATCCCCACTACTCTAACAACTTTTGGCCTTGTCTAAGAGTCCACCGCAGTTCATAATTAGTCGGTGCAGTCTGAGATAGAATTTTTATTCTATTATTATCGCCACTTGAGAAGATGAAAACAATGATACTAGTATTCTTTATTTTTCTCCATTATGTAGTCCCTCATCAACGAGTAATTTTCATTTTTTCTATGCTGTTTTCATTATTCCAAAATCAAAATTGGGCCTAGGATGAATAGGATGGTTCCAAAATTTCGGCATATATTGAATAAGAAGGACTATATATCGTTCATTCGATAAGATTCAGTGAAATTACATGCAAGTGTCTCATTGTAAAAAAGCGACAGCTCAGTTTCATAGGAAGGGACTGATTTCATGTTGAAAATCTTACCATACTTTCAGACTATCAAGCAGCGATATGCTAAGGGTGGAATCAGAACTGAATCTAATGAAACAATTCCTCTGCAATGAGTTATGTGTAATTAATTCATCGATTTCACTCTTATACCATATGCAATTCATAGAAAAGAGACACACTGATCTTGATTCCTGAAAAGTCAAAACAACTATGTTTTGAAGAGAGGACAAACCTGGTCTCGAAAATTCGAATATTTCTGACATTTGATGTCAAAGTATATATTCTTATATACTCGAAATTGCAAATAATCGAATATCACTTCACTTTGGAGTGAAAAGGAAACAAAAATCTATGCAAATTTTGGTTATTATACTTGAATTTTTATTGAATAAATGAGTGATGCTGATTCATCCTCGTCCTATTTTTTGATCATCTAGTCAACTAAATGATAAGTCCGTGATGAAATTCCCCTCCTCAATATTGTTCTTGTATCGAGCAAAATGGCTCAGAGAGCAGAACTTCGAGATCTTGAGGAGTAATTCTTGGTTCATAAATATTTCTACCTAACTCAACTCTTCTTCTACCAGCGTTTTCAACTCCTGATATCATAATGCATCGATCCGAACGCCTACTAGATGAAATGAGATGGAAAGTCTTCTCGGTTATAATATTTCCATCTTCGAACATTTCTTACGAGTAGTTTTCAGATTTCGACGCCATATTGAAAACGAAGCGTTTTGATTGAGTCGCTAGAAATATCCAATGTACACGAGAAGAGAGCACACAAACTGGACGATCGACCAACTCAATTGTTCTAGAATAGCATCAAAGTGGTCAATAGTAGAGCGTTTGCGCTGCTGCAATCCCAAGCACTGAGCAACACTTAAGCTGCGATGGTTTATATACCGAATCGCTGTCGGGAGCTTGTCGTAGTTATCCCCACTACTCGAACAACTTTTGGCCATGTCTAAGAGTCCACCGCAGTTCATAATTAGTCGGTGCAGTCTGAGATAGAATTTTTATTCTATTATTATCGCCACTTGAGAAGATGAAAACAATGATACTAGTATTCTTTATTTTTCTCCATTATGTATTCCCTCATCAACGAGTTATTTTCATTTTTTCTATGCTGTTTTCATTATTCCAAAATCAAAATTGGGCCTAGGATGATTCCAAAATTTCGGCATATATTGAATAAGAAGGACTATATATCGTTCATTTGATAAGATTCAGTGAAATTACATGCAAGTGTCTCATTGTAAAAAAGCGACAGCTCAGTTTCATAGGAAGGGACTGATTTCATGTTGAAAATCTTACCATACTTTCAGACTATCAAGCAGCGATATGCTAAGGGTGGAATCAGAACTGAATATAATGAAACAATTCCTCTGCAATGAGTTATATGTAATTAATTCATCGATTTCACTCTTATACCATATGCAATTCATAGAAAAGAGACACTCTGATCTTGATTCCTGAAAAGTCAAAACAACTATGTTTTGAAGAGAGGACAAACCTGGAGAATAGCAGTGGTCTCGAAAATTCGAATATTTCTGACATTTGATGTCAAAGTATATATTCTTATATACTCGAAATTGCAAATAATCGAATATCACTTCACTTTGGGGTGAAAAGGAAACAAAAATCTATGCAAATTGTGGTTATTATACTTGAATTTTTATTGAATAAATGAGTGATGCTGATTCATCCTCGTCCTATTTTTTGATCATCTAGTCAACTAAATGATAAGTCCGTGATGAAATTTCCCTCCTCAATATTGTTCTTGTATCGAGCAAAATGGCTCAGAGAGCAGAACTTCGAGATCTTGAGGAGTAATTCTTGGTTCATAAATATTTCTACCTAACTCAACTCTTCTTCTACCAGCGTTTTCAACTCCTGATATCATAATGCATCGATCCGAACGCCTACTAGATGAAATGAGATGGAAAGTCTTCTCGGTTATAATATTTCCATCTTCGAACATTTCGTACGAGTAGTTTTCAGATTTCGACGCCATATTGAAAACGAAGCGTTTTGATTGAGTCGCTAGAAATATCCAATGTACACGAGAAGAGAGCACACAAACTGGACGATCGACCAACTCAATTGTTCTAGAATAGCATCAAAGTGGTCAATAGTAGAGCGTTTGCGCTGCTGCAATCCCAAGCACTGAGCAACACTTAAGCTGCGATGGTTTATATACCGAATCGCTGTCGGGAGCTTGTCGTAGTTATCCCCACTACTCGACCAACTTTTGGCCTTGTCTAAGAGTCCACCGCAGTTCATAATTAGTCGGTGCAGTCTGAGATAGAATTATTATTCTATTATTATCGCCACTTGAGAAGATGAAAACAATGATACTAGTATTCTTTATTTTTCTCCATTATGTAGTTCCTCATCAACTAGTTATTTTCATTTTTTCTATGCTGTTTTCATTATTCCAAAATCAAAATTGGGCCTAAGATGAATAGGATGATTCCAAAATTTCGGCATATATTGAATAAGAAGGACTATATATCGTTCATTTGATAAGATTCAGTGAAATTACATGCAAGTGTCTCATTGTAAAAAAGCGACAGCTCAGTTTCATAGGAAGGGACTGATTTCATGTTGAAAATCTTACCATACTTTCAGACTATCAAGCAGCGATATGCTAAGGGTGGAATCAGAACTGAATATAATGAAACAATTCCTCTGCAATGAGTTATATGTAATTAATTCATCGATTTCACTCTTATACCATATGCAATTCATAGAAAAGAGACACTCTGATCTTGATTCCTGAAAAGTCAAAACAACTATGTTTTGAAGAGAGGACAAACCTGGAGAATAGCAGTGGTCTCGAAAATTCGAATATTTCTGACATTTGATGTCAAAGTATATATTCTTATATACTCGAAATTGCAAATAATCGAATATCACTTCACTTTGGGGTGAAAAGGAAACAAAAATCTATGCAAATTGTGGTTATTATACTTGAATTTTTATTGAATAAATGAGTGATGCTGATTCATCCTCGTCCTATTTTTTGATCATCTAGTCAACTAAATGATAAGTCCGTGATGAAATTCCCCTCCTCAATATTGTTCTTGTATCGAGCAAAATGGCTCAGAGAGCAGAACTTCGAGATCTTGAGGAGTAATTCTTGGTTCATAAATATTTCTACCTAACTCAACTCTTCTTCTACCAGCGTTTTCAACTCCTGATATCATAATGCATCGATCCGAACGCTTACTAGATGAAATGAGATGGAAAGTCTTCTCGGTTATAATACTTCCATCTTCGAACATTTCGTTCGAGTAGTTTTCAGATTTCGACGCCATATTGAAAACGAAGCGTTTTGATTGAGTCGCTAGAAATATCCAATGTACACGAGAAGAGAGCACACAAACTGGACGATCGACCAACTCAATTGTTCTAGAATAGCATCAAAGTGGTCAATAGTAGAGCGTTTGCGCTGCTGCAATCCCAAGCACTGAGCAACACTTAAGCTGCGATGGTTTCTATACCGAATCGCTGTCGGGAGCTTGTCGTAGTTATCCTCACTACTCGAACAACTTTTGGCCTTGTCTAAAAGTCCACCGCAGTTCATAATTAGTCGTTGCAGTCTGAGATAGAATTTTTATTCTATTATTATCGCCACTTGAGAAGATGAAAACAATGATACTAGTATTAATAAAATTCACAGGGAATTGGACAATAGTTTATTCTCAAAGTACTTATAACATCGCCGACGTTTCGTTATAAGTACTTTGAGAATAAACTATTGTCCAATTCCCTGTGAATTTTATTAATATTGAATCAGCATGGACATGAACTATGAAGAATGATACTAGTATTCTTTATTTTTCTCCATTATGTAGTCCCTCATCAACGAGTTATTTTCATTTTTTCTATGCTGTTTTCATCATTCCAAAATAAAAATTGGGCCTAGGATGAATAGGATGATTCCAAAATTTCGGCATATATTGAATAAAAAGGACTATATATCGTTCATTTGATAAGATTCAGTGAAATTACATGCAAGTGTCTCATTGTAAAAAAGCGACAGCTCAGTTTCATAGGAAGGGACTTATTTCATGTTGAAAATCTTACCATACTTTCAGACTATCAAGCAGCGATATGCTAAGGGTGGAATCAGAACTGAATATAATGAAACAATTCCTCTGCAATGGGTTATGTGTAATTAATTCATCGATTTCACTCTTATACCATATGCAATTCTTAGAAAAGAGACACTCTGATCTTGATTCCTGAAAAGTCAAAACAACTATGTTTTGAAGAGAGGACAAACCTGGAGAATAGCAGTGGTCTCGAAAATTCGAATATTTCTGACATTTGATGTCAAAGTATATATTCTTATATACTCGAAATTGCAAATAATCGAATATCACTTCACTTTGGAGTGAAAAGGAAACAAAAATCTATGCAAATTGTGGTTATTATACTTGAATTTTTATTGAATAAATGAGTGATGGTGATTCATCCTCGTCCTATTTTTTGATCATCTATTCAACTAAATGATATGTCCGTGATGAAATTCCCCTCCTCAATATTGTTCTTGTATCGAGCAAAATGGCTCAGAGAGCAGAACTTCGAGATCTTGAGGAGTAATTCTTGGTTCATAAATATTTCTACCTAACTCAACTCTTCTTCTACCAGCGTTTTCAAGTCCTGATATCATAATGCATCGATCCGAACGCCTACTAGATGGAATGAGATGGAAAGTCTTCTCGGTTATAATATTTCCATCTTCGAACATTTCGTACGAGTAGTTTTCAGATTTCGACGCCATATTGAAAACGAAGCGTTTTGATTGAGTCGCTAGAAATATCCAATGTACACGAGGAGAGAGCACACAAACTGGACGATCGACCAACTCAATTGTTCTAGAATAGCATCAAAGTGGTCAATAGTAGAGCGTTTGCGCTGCTGCAATCCCAAGCACTGAGCGACACTTAAGCTGCGATGGTTTATATACCGAATCGCTGTCGGGAGCTTGTCGTAGTTATCCCCACTACTCGAACAACTTTTGGCCTTGTCTAAGAGTCCACCGCACTTCATAATTAGTCGGTGCAGTCTGAGATAGAATTTTTATTCTATTATTATCGCCACTTGAGAAGATGAAAACAATGATACTAGTATTCTTTATTTTTCTCCATTATGTAGTTCCTCATCAACGAGTTATTTTCATTTTTTCTATGCTGTTTTCATTATTTCAAAATCAAAATTGGGCCTAGGATGAATAGGATGATTCCAAAATTTCGGCATATATTGAATAAGAAGGACTATATATCGTTCATTTGATAAGATTCAGTGAAATTACATGCAAGTGTCTCATTGTAAAAAAGCTACAGCTCAGTTTCATAGGAAGGGACTGATTTGATGTTGAAAATCTTACCATACTTTCAGACTATCAAGCAGCCGAAGCAGCGATATGCTAAGGGTGGAATCAGAACTGAATCTAATGAAACAATTCCTCTGCAATGAGTTATGTGTAATTAATTCATCGATTTCACTCTTATACTATATGCAATCCATAGAAAAGAGACACTCTGATCTTGATTCCTGAAAAGTCAAAACAACAATGTTTTGAAGAGAGGACAAACCTGGAGAATAGCAGTCGTCTCGAAAATTCGAATAATTCTGACATTTGATGTCGAAGTATATATTCTTATATACTCGAAATAGCAAATGCGAATATCACTTCACTTTGGAGTGAAAAGGAAACAAAAATCTATGCAAATTGTGGTTATTATACTTGAATTTTTATTGGATAAATGAGTGATGGTGATTCATCCTCGTCCAATTTTTTGATCATCTAGTCAACTAAATGATATGTCCGTGATGAAATTCCCCTCCTCAATATTGTTCTTGTATCGAGCAAAATGGCTCAGAGAGCAGAACTTCGAGATCTTGCGGAGTAATTCTTGGTTCATAAATATTTCTACCTAACTCAAGTCTTCTTCTACCAGCGTTTTCAACTCCTGATATCATAATGCATCGATCCGAACGCCTACTAGATGAAATGAGATGGAAATTCTTCTCGGTTATAATATTTCCATCTTCGAACATTTCGTACGAGTAGTTTTCAGATTTCGACGCCATATTGAAAACGAAGCGTTTTGATTGAGTCGCTAGAAATATCCAATGTACACGAGGAGAGAGCACACAAACTGGACGATCGACCAACTCAATTGTTCTAGAATAGCATCAAAGTGGTCAATAGTAGAGCGTTTGCGCTGCTGCAATCCCAAGCACTGAGCAACACTTAAGCTGCGATGGTTTATATACCGAATCGCTGTCGGGAGCTTGTCGTAGTTATCCCCACTACTCGAACAACTTTTGGCCTTGTCTAAGAGTCCACCGCAGTTCATAATTAGTCATTGCAGTCTGAGATAGAATATTTATTCTATTATTATCGCCACTTGAGAAGATGAAAACAATGATACTAGTATGCTTTATTTTTCTCCATTATGTATTCCCTCATCAACGAGTTATTTTCATTTTTTCTATGCTGTTTTCATTATTCCAAAATCAAAATTGGGCCTAAGATGAATAGGATGATTCCAAAATTTCGGCATATATTGAATAAAAAGGACTATATATCGTTCATTTGATAAGATTCAGTGAAATTACATGCAAGTGTCTCATTGTAAAAAAGCGACAGCTCAGTTTCATAGGAAGGGACTGATTTCATGTTGAAAATCTTACCATACTTTCAGACTATCAAGCAGCGATATGCTAAGGGTGGAATCAGAACTGAATATAATGAAACAATTCCTCTGCAATGGGTTATGTGTAATTAATTCATCGATTTCACTCTTATACCATATGCAATTCATAGAAAAGAGACACTCTGATCTCGATTCCTGAAAAGTCAAAACAACTATGTTTTGAAGAGAGGACAAACCTGGAGAATAGCAGTGGTCTCGAAAATTCGAATATTTCTGACATTTGATGTCAAAGTATATATTCTTATATACTCGAAATTGCAAATAATCGAATATCACTTCACTTTGGGGTGAAAAGGAAACAAAAATCTATGCAAATTGTGGTTATTATACTTGAATTTTTATTGAATAAATGAGTGATGCTGATTCATCCTCGTCCTATTTTTTGATCATCTAGTCAACTAAATGATAAGTCCGTGATGAAATTCCCCTCCTCAATATTGTTCTTGTATCGAGCAAAATGGCTCAGAGAGCAGAACTTCGAGATCTTGAGGAGTAATTCTTGGTTCATAAATATTTCTACCTAACTCAACACTTCTTCTACCAGCGTTTTCAACTCCTGATATCATAATGCATCGATCCGAACGCTTACTAGATGAAATGAGATGGAAAGTCTTCTCGGTTATAATATTTCCATCTTCGAACATTTCGTACGAGTAGTTTTCAGATTTCGACGCCATATTGAAAACGAAGCGTTTTGATTGAGTCGCTAGAAATATCCAATGTACACGAGGAGAGAGCACACAAACTGGACGATCGACCAACTCAATTGTTCTAGAATAGCATCAAAGTGGTCAATAGTAGAGCGTTTGCGCTGCTGCAATACCAAGCACTGAGCAACACTTAAGCTGCGATGGTTTATATACCGAATCGCTGTCGGGAGCTTGTCGTAGTTATCCCCACTACTCGAACAACTTTTGGCCTTGTCTAAGAGTCCCCTGCAGTTCATAATTAGTCGGTGCAATCTGAGATAGAATTTTTATTCTATTATTATCGCCACTTGAGAAGATGAAAACAATGATACTAGTATTCTTTATTTTTCTCCATTATGTATTCCCTCATCAACGAGTTATTTTCATTTTTTCTATGCTGTTTTCATTATTCCAAAATCAAAATTGGGCCTAAGATGAATAGGATGATTCCAAAATTTCGGCATATATTGAATAAAAAGGACTATATATCGTTCATTTGATAAGATTCAGTGAAATTACATGCAAGTGTCTCATTGTAAAAAAGCGACAGCTCAGTTTCATAGGAAGGGACTGATTTCATGTTGAAAATCTTACCATACTTTCAGACTATCAAGCAGCGATATGCTATGGGTGGAATCAGAACTGAATATAATGAAACAATTCCTCTGCAATGGGTTAGGTGTACTTAATTCATCGATTTCACTCTTATACCATTAAATTCATAGAAAAGAGACACTCTGATCTTGATTCCTGAAAAGTCAAAACAACTATGTTTTGAAGAGAGGACAAACCTGGAGAATAGCAGTCGTCTCGAAAATTCGAATATTTCTGACATTTGATGTCAAAGTATATATTCTTATATACTCGAAATTGCAAATAATCGAATATCACTTCACTTTGGGGTGAAAAGGAAACAAAAATCTATGCAAATTGTGGTTATTATATTTGAATTTTTATTGAATAAATGAGTGATGCTGATTCATCCTCGTCCTATTTTTTGATCATCTATTCAACTAAATGATATGTCCGTGATGAAATTCCCCTCCTCAATATTGTTCTTGTATCGAGCAAAATGGCTCAGAGAGCAGAACTTCGAGATCTTGAGGAGTAATTCTTGGTTCATAAATATTTCTACCTAACTCAACTCTTCTTCTACCAGCGTTTTCAACTCCTGATATCATAATGCATCGATCCGAACGCCTACTAGATGAAATGAGATGGAAAGTCTTCTCGGTTATAATATTTCCATCTTCGAACATTTCGTACGAGTAGTTTTCAGATTTCGACGCCATATTGAAAACGAAGCGTTTTGATTGAGTCGCTAGAAATATCCAATGTACACGAGAAGAGAGCACACAAACTGGACGATCGACCAACTCAATTGTTCTAGAATAGCATCAAAGTGGTCAATAGTAGAGCGTTTGCGCTGCTGCAATCCCAAGCACTGAGCAACACTTAAGCTGCGATGGTTTATATACCGAATCTTACAAAATGGCGTCAAGAAGTAATGTTGTATCTGGAGCAACTTGCAAGAAATGCTCAAAAGATGTTAAAACTTATATTGTTTGTGGAAAGTGTTCGTCGAATTACCACCCTAGTTGTGTACTGAAAATTATTGGCACTTATGTAAATGACAACGGCGTAATAATCTGCTGTGACAATTTGAATGAAAAACTGTGTGCATATCAAAACCAATGTAAAGAAATTTCAACACTGAGGAGAAGGTTATCGAATATTAATGAATCCATGTATGAGAAATCAGTTTTAAAGGATACGGAAACCATTGGGAATGAAGAAATACCTGAATTGAGTTTGAATGTATCCTATGACAGGAGTGCTTCAACAGATGTAGAAACGAAGGCCAGTTCGAAATACCTGGCAATTATCATTGAGCAGAAAGATATGTTAATATCAGAACTCAAAGATAAAATAGATTTACTCAAAAAACATATATGCCTTTTGGAGAATCTCGAAAATGGAAAACAAAAGTTCAAACAACCATCACAAACGTCAAATACTTCAACCGTGGAAAAATCTGTAAGAGGGAACATGACAGAGAAAATGAAGGAACCGATGATAAAACATCTCGAAAACACATGCGGTGAAGAAACGGAACAGATTTCTGTATCGACAGTAAATATCGAGGCAAATCTGGGAATAAACACTACAGATGATGCCACGTATTCAAAAAATAATAGAATACGTAAAAGAACTCAAGATGGAAAGACTTCGTATTTAGGAGCTCAAATCATAAAGGGCAGTAGAGACGATGGAGGATATTTTAGGGGTGCTGAGCGTCGTGCATGGTTATATGTTGGCAATGTAGATGGAAACACGTCAGAAGAAAACATACAAAAATTTTTAGAAGAACAATTTGCTAATGAAACGTTCTCAGTGGAAGAAATAATGAAACATGAAAGCAATCTCAGTAAAAATAAGTCATTCAAAATTGGCTTTAACCTTGCACTTTTAGCGAATGTAACTCGACATGAAATCTGGCCCAGAGGAGTAGTAGTGAGGAGGTACAACTTCTTTCGACAAAAAAGGACAAATACAGCAAGAATTAACACAACAGAATGAGAAAATTCGACAGGATAGTTTAAGGCCAACCAAAATTAAAAATAAATATTTCGCTATAGCCAATATCAATTTACAATCCTTGGGTAATAAAATTGACAATTTCACATATTTTTTGAATGAGCAAAATATTGATATCGGGTGTGTAACAGAGCACTGGCTCTCCTCTGATATCTTCAAAAGAATATTTATCGAGAACTACGTTGTAGCAAGTTATTATTGTCGACAATCATCGAGACATGGCGGTGCGGCTGTAATTTTGAGGAATGATATCCCATTCAGGGAATTGCCTGAAATACAAAATTTATCATGTGATAAAATAATAGAAATGACGGCTATTAGAATACCAAAAAAAAATTTGACAGTCGTGGCCGTATATCGACCACCATCAGGTGATATTGATACTTTCGTGGAAATTATGGACCAGGCTCTTGAAATATGCCTCCGGAAATATCCCAGAGATCAATTTGTTTTCGCTGGAGATTATAACGTAATCTTTCAGGGACAATCTAATGAGAAAAAAAAAATTGTTGATATTTTCAGAACATTTAATATGGATTATATATTTACTGATCCATCACATTTGACTAAAACTTCCTCGAATTGCATCGATAATATCTTCACAAATTTTCACAACGCTGACTGCAAAGCCTTCACATACGAGCCTTATCTGTCGAACCATTTCGCCCAAATTTTCAGAATGCCATGTACTGAAGGTGAAACTAAAACAGATGCCTTCAGAACAATCAGAGAAATTAATGAGGAAAATACTAACCTCTTTATGCGGAGGATTGAGGCAGAGGATTGGACACATGTGTATGATACAGACGCGGGGATGCAATATTATAAATTCCATGAAAGACTGTTAAAAGTATTCTATTCTTCTTTTCCTGAAAAAAAAATTAAAATAAAGAAACGTAAGGTATATAAAAAAACTAAACAAATTAAAGACTTGGAGAGCAAACTTGCAGCAGCGAAGACAATTGATTATGTTAAGAGTGATGAGAAAAGTAGAGAACTCTGTAGACTACTGAAGACCAAGCTGAAGGAGGCGATTACCCAATCTGTCAGAGCTAAAAATGCCAAACGAATAGAAGAAGCTGAAAATAAACTTAAGGCTATGTGGAAGCTAATAGCCCAACAAACGCATACAAAAAAGCATTCAAGTTCATCAGATGACACTATAACAGCCGACGAAGTGAATGAATACCTTACTGATATAGGAAGGAAAATAGCTGAAAAGGCTAGTCCTACCTTGAGGGGCTCAGCTAGTTTGCTTCATAAGGTCGGTTCAAATTGTGCAGACTCATTGTTCCTTTCTCCTGTGACGGAAGATGAAATTGTAGATATAGTGAAGAAAATGAAAAATAAAAATACTAAGGACTATTATGGCTTGACAGTTAATTCCA
Organism: Coccinella septempunctata; assembly: GCF_907165205.1. Classification (NCBI taxonomy): domain Eukaryota; kingdom Metazoa; phylum Arthropoda; class Insecta; order Coleoptera; family Coccinellidae; genus Coccinella; species Coccinella septempunctata. The sequence goes on along the minus strand of NC_058189.1, from coordinate 34,441,743 downwards.
TCAAATGCATAATTCCATATATTAAATCACCATTAAGCAAAATTATAAATGACTGTTTCACTCAAGGAATCTTTCCAATAGAACTCAAAACTGCAATAGTCACACCCATCCATAAAAGTGGAGATGCAGAAAACCTCTCAAATTATCGACCCATTTCAGTGTTGCCAGTGTTGTCGAAAATATTTGAGATGGCGCTGAAGAAGCGTCTGGTTGACTTCTTAGAAAATAAAGCATTGCTTCACCCAGGTCAACATGGATTTAGACAGAGCAAGTCAACAATAACTGCAATGCTGGACGTTTTTGAAAATATACTGGAGGCATGCAATGTTTCGGAAGAAACAGAAATAATATCCATAGACTTGAGTAAGGCTTTCGATAGCGTCTGCCACGAAATACTACTGATGAAACTACAACATTATGGTGTAAGAGGATTGGTTCACAAACTTATTCAATCTTATTTGACCAATCGTAGACAAGTAGTGAAATGGAATGGACAGAGATCTGATTTTGTAGAGGTGAAGTGTGGCGTCCCCCAGGGGTCAGTTTTGGGCCCAATTTTGTTTATCTTATTCGTGAATGACCTTTTCTATAATATAACATCAAACAAATGCTATGGCTATGCTGATGATATAGTCATTCTCAATAGGTCAGACGATAGATCTGAATTGCATGAGAAAACAAGAATATGCGAAACAGACGCACAGAGGTGGTTTTCAAACAACGGATTACTGATGAATGCAGCCAAATCCCAGAAGCTTGTTTTCACGAGCAGAGAACCAGCTTGTTCATCGCTGCTATATCTGGGGCTCGAATTTCAATCATCACTAAAATGGAGCAAGCATATCGACAATCTGTGTAGAAAATTATCAACATCTATATTTCTGATCAAGAGAATGAGGCAAATAACCGACGTCAATACCGCAAAGTTGACATACTTTTCAAGCTTCCATAATAAGGCAACATATGGTATATTACTCTGGGGACATTGCTCAGATGCTCAAAATGTCCTTATCAAACAGAAAACTGCCCTAAGGACCATATATCAGATGAAGAGGACTGACAGCTGCAGAGAAGTATTCAAAAGAGAAGGAATACTTACCATCACATCCTGTTTCATACTCACCTGCGTTAAGTTTGTTCATCAACACAAGGACAAATTCCCGAAAAACTCTCAATATCATAATTATGATACTAGGGGGAAAAATAATTATGCGGTCCCATACACAAGAATGAAAAGAACCCAACAAGGTCCAAACCATCTGTGTCTGAAGCTTTATAATAAGCTTCCTAGTCATATAAAAAATAAAAATCTTCCTGCATTCACGAGGGCGGTAAAAACTCTCCTCCTGGAAAAAACGATATATGACCTGACCGAGTTTTGAACTGGCTGTTTCTCAGTACAATGTTGATTATCTGTTGTGATGTGTTGATGTGTTTTTTTACAATATTATGTGTACTCATTGATTTTACATATTTCTATCTTATACATGTTTTAACATACCTATACGTGTACATACCTTATTTGCACATTTTATGCATGTACGAGGATGCTAATCTATTTTACAATATTGTATGTGTTCATTGATTTTGTACATTTATACTTCATATACATCTTGACAAGCCATATATCATTTAATGGCAACTATTTATACATGTAATAGTAATGATTGTGACATGTATGAATAAATAAGTAAGTAAGTAAGTAAGTAATCGCTGTCGGGAGCTTGTCGTAGTTATCCCCACTACTCGAACAACTTTTGGCCTTGTCTAAGAGTCCACCGCAGTTCATAATTAGTCGGTGCAGTCTGAGATAGAATTTTTATTCTATTATTATCGCCACTTGAGAAGATGAAAACAATGATACTAGTATTCTTTATTTTTCTCCATTATGTAGTTCCTCATCAACGAGTTATTTTCATTTTTTCTATGCTGTTTTCATTATTCCAAAATCAAAATTGGGCCTAAGATGAATAGGATGATTCCAAAATTTCGGCATATATTGAATAAGGACTATATATCGTTCATTTGATAAGATTCAGTGAAATTACATGCAAGTGTCTCATTGTAAAAAAGCGACAGCTCAGTTTCATAGGAAGGGACTGATTTCATGTTGAAAATCTCACCATACTTTCAGACTATCAAGCAGCGATATGCTAAGGGTGGAATCATAACTGAATATAATGAAACAATTCCTCTGCAATGGGTTATGTGTAATTAATTCATCGATTTCACTCTTATACCATATGCAATTCATAGAAAAGAGACACTCTGATCTCGATTCCTGAAAAGTCAAAATAACTATGTTTTGAAGAGAGGACAAACCTGGAGAATAGCAGTGGTCTCGAAAATTCGAATAATTCTGACATTTGATGTCAAAGTATATATTCTTATATACTCGAAATTGCAAATAATCGAATATCACTTCACTTTGGAGTGAAAAGGAAACAAAAATCTATGCAAATTGTGGTTATTATACTTGAATTTTTATTGAATAAATGAGTGATGCTGATTCATCCTCGTCCAATTTTTTGATCATCTAGTCAACTAAATGATATGTCCGTGATGAAATTCCCCTCCTCAATATTGTACTTGCATCGAGCAAAATGGCTCAGAGAGCAGAACTTCGAGATCTTGAGGATTAATTCTTGGTTCATAAATATTTCTACCTAACTCAACTCTTCTTCTACCAGCGTTTTCAACTCCTGATATCATAATGCATCGATCCGAACGCTTACTAGATGAAATGAGATGGAAAGTCTTCTCGGTTATAATATTTCCATCTTCGAACATTTCGTACGAGTAGTTTTCAGATTTCGACGCCATATTGAAAACGAAGCGTTTTGATTGAGTCGCTAGAAATATCCAATGTATACGAGGAGAGAGCACACAAACTGGACGATCGACCAACTCAATTGTTCTAGAATAGCATCAAAGTGGTCAATAGTAGAGCGTTTGCGCTGCTGCAATACCAAGCACTGAGCAACACTTAAGCTGCGATGGTTTATATACCGAATCGCTGTCGGGAGCTTGTCGTAGTTATCCCCACTACTCTAACAACTTTTGGCCTTGTCTAAGAGTCCCCCGCAGTTCATAATTAGTCAGTGCAGTCTGAGATAGAATTTTTATTCTATTATTATCGCCACTTGAGAAGATGAAAACAATGATACTAGTATTCTTTATTTTTCTCCATTATGTATTCCCTCATCAACGAGTTATTTTCATTTTTTCTATGCTGTTTTCATTATTCCAAAATCAAAATTGGGCCTAGGATGAATAGGATGATTCCAAAATTTCGGCATATATTGAATAAGAAGGGCTATATATCGTTCATTTGATAAGATTCAGTGAAATTACATGCAAGTGTCTCATTGTAAAAAAGCGACAGCTCAGTTTCATAGGAAGGGACTGATTTCATGTTGAAAATCTTACCATACTTTCAGACTATCAAGCAGCGATATGCTAAGTGTGGAATCAGAACTGAATAAAAAAGTCAAAACAACTATGTTTTGAAGAGAGGACAAACCTGGAGAATAGCAGTCGTCTCGAAAATTCGAATATTTCTGACATTTGATGTCAAAGTATATATTCTTATATACTCGAAATTGCAAATAATCGAATATCACTTCACTTTGGGGTGGAAAGGAAACAAAAATCTATGCAAATTGTGGTTATTATATTTGAATTTTTATTGAATAAATGAGTGATGCTGATTCATTCTCGTCCTATGTTTTGATCATCTAGTCAACTAAATGATAAGTCCGTGATGAAATTCCCCTCCTCAATATTGTTCTTGTATCGAGCAAAATGGCTCAGAGAGCAGAACTTGGAGATCTTGAGGAGTAATTCTTGGTTCATAAATATTTCTACCTAACTCAACTCTTCTTCTACCAGCGTTTTCAACTCCTGATATCATAATGCATCGATCCGAACGCTTACTAGATGAAATGAGATGGAAAGTCTTCTCGGTTATAATATTTCCATCTTCGAACATTTCGTACGAGTAGTTTTCAGATTTCGACGCCATATTGAAAACGAAGCGTTTTGATTGAGTCGCTAGAAATATCCAATGTACACGAGAAAAGAGCACACAAACTGGACGATCGACCAACTCAATTGTTCTAGAATAGCATCAAAGTGGTCAATAGTACAGCGTTCGCGCTGCTGCAATCCCAAGCACTGAGCAACACTTAAGCTGCGATGGTTTATATACCGAATCGCTGTCGGGAGCTTGTCGTAGTTATCCCCACTACTCGAACAACTTTTGGCCTTGTCTAAGAGTCCACCGCAGTTCATAATTAGTCGGTGCAGTCCGAGATAGAATTTTTATTCTATTATTATCGCCACTTGAGAAGATGAAAACAATGATACTAGTATTCTTTATTTTTCTCCATTATGTATTCCCTCATCAACGAGTTATTTTCATTTTTTCTATGCTGTTTTCATTATTCCAAAATCAAAATTGGGCCTAGAATGAATAGGATGATTCCAAAATTTCGGCATATATTGAATAAGAAGGACTTTATATCGTTCATTTGATAAGATTCAGTGAAATTACATCAAGTGTCTCATTGTAAAAAAGCGACAGCTCAGTTTCATAGGAAGGGACTGATTTCATGTTGAAAATCTTACCATACTTTCAGACTATCAAGCAGCGATATGCTAAGGGTGGAATCAGAACTGAATATAATGAAACAATTCCTCTGCAATGAGTTATATGTAATTAATTCATCGATTTCACTCTTATACCATATGCAATTCATAGAAAAGAGACACTCTGATCTTGATTCCTGAAAAGTCAAAACAACTATGTTTTGAAGAGAGGACAAACCTGGAGAATAGCAGTGGTCTCGAAAATTCGAATATTTCTGACATTTGATGTCAAAGTATATATTCTTATATACTCGAAATTGCAAATAATCGAATATCACTTCACTTTGGGGTGAAAAGGAAACAGAAATCTATGCAAATTGTGGTTATTATACTTGAATTTTTATTGAATAAATGAGTGATGCTGATTCATCCTCGTCCTATTTTTTGATCATCTAGTCAACTAAATGATAAGTCCGTGATGAAATTCCCCTCCTCAATATTGTTCTTGTATCAAGCAAAATGGCTCAGAGAGCAGAACTTCGAGATCTTGAGGAGTAATTCTTGGTTCATAAATATTTCTACCTAACTCAACTCTTCTTCTACCAGCGTTTTCAACTCCTGATATCATAATGCATCGATCCGAACGCCTACTAGATGAAATGAGATGGAAAGTCTTCTCGGTTATAATATTTCCATCTTCGAACATTTCGTACGAGTAGTTTTCAGATTTCGACGCCATATTGAAAACGAAGCGTTTTGATTGAGTCGCTAGAAATATCCAATGTACACGAGAAGAGAGCACACAAACTGGACGATCGACCAACTCAATTGTTCTAGAATAGCATCAAAGTGGTCAATAGTACAGCGTTTGCGCTGCTGCAATCCCAAGCACTGAGCAACACTTAAGCTGCGATGGTTTATGCACCGAATCGCTGTCGGGAGCTTGTCGTAGTTATCCCCACTACTCGAACAACTTTTGGCCTTGTCTAAGAGTCCACCGCAGTTCATAATTAGTCGGTGCAGTCTGAGATAGAATTTTTATTCTATTATTATCGCCACTTGAGAAGATGAAAACAATGATACTAGTATTCTTTATTTTTCTCCATTATGTAGTTCCTCATCAACGAGTTATTTTCATTTTTTCTATGCTGTTTTCATGATTCCAAAATCAAAATTGGGCCTAAGATGAATAGGATGATTCCAAAATTTCGGCATATATTGAATAAGGACTATATATCGTTCATTTGATAAGATTCAGTGAAATTACATGCAAGTGTCTCATTGTAAAAAAGCGACAGCTCAGTTTCATAGGAAGGGACTGATTTCATGTTGAAAATCTTACCATACTTTCAGACTATCAAGCAGCGATATGCTAAGGGTGGAATCAGAACTGAATATAATGAAACAATTCCTCTGCAATGGGTTATGTGTAATTAATTCATCGATTTCACTCTTATACCATATGCAATTCATAGAAAAGAGACACTCTGATCTCGATTCCTGAAAAGTCAAAACAACTATGTTTTGAAGAGAGGACAAACCTGGAGAATAGCAGTGGTCTCGAAAATTCGAATAATTCTGACATTTGATGTCAAAGTATATATTCTTATATACTCGAAATTGCAAATAATCGAATATCACTTCACTTTGGAGTGAAAAGGAAACAAAAATCTATGCAAATTGTGGTCATTATACTTGAATTTTTATTGAATAAATGAGTGATGCTGATTCATCCTCGTCCAATTTTTTGATCATCTAGTCAACTAAATGATATGTCCGTGATGAAATTCCCCTCCTCAATATTGTACTTGTATCAAGCAAAATGGCTCAGAGAGCAGAACTTCGAGATCTTGAGGAGTAATTCTTGGTTCATAAATATTTCTACCTAACTCAACTCTTCTTCTACCAGCGTTTTCAACTCCTGATATCATAATGCATCGATCCGAACGCTTACTAGATGAAATGAGATGGAAAGTCTTCTCGGTTATAATATTTCCATCTTCGAACATTTCGTACGAGTAGTTTTCAGATTTCGACGCCATATTGAAAACGAAGCGTTTTGATTGAGTCGCTAGAAATATCCAATGTACACGAGGAGAGAGCACACAAACTGGACGATCGACCAACTCAATTGTTCTAGAATAGCATCTCAAAGTGGTCAATAGTAGAGCGTTTGCGCTGCTGCAATCCCAAGCACTGAGCAACACTTAAGCTGCGATGGTTTATATACCGAATCGCTGTCGGGAGCTTGTCGTAGTTATCCCCACTACTCTAACAACTTTTGGCCTTGTCTAAGAGTCCACCGCAGTTCATAATTAGTCAGTGCAGTCTGAGATAGAATTTTTATTCTATTATTATCGCCACTTGAGAAGATGAAAACAATGATACTAGTATTCTTTATTTTTCTCCATTATGTAGTCCCTCATCAACGAGTTATTTTCATTTTTTCTATGCTGTTTTCATTATTCCAAAATCAAAATTGGGCCTAGGATGAATAGGATGATTCCAAAATTTCGGCATATATTGAATAAGGACTATATATCGTTCATTTGATAAGATTCAGTGAAATTACATGCAAGTGTCTCATTGTAAAAAAGCGACAGCTGAGTTTCATAGGAAGGGACTGATTTCATGTTGAAAATCTTACCATACTTTCAGACTATGAAGCAGCGATATGCTAAGGGTGGAATCAGAACTGAATCTAATGAAACAATTCCTCTGCAATGAGTTATGTGTAATTAATTCATCGATTTCACTCTTATACCATATGCAATTCATAGAAAAGAGACACTCTGATCTTGATTCCTGAAAAGTCAACACAACAATGTTTTGAAGAGAGGACAAACCTGGAGAATAGCAGTGGTCTCGAAAATTCGAATAATTCTGACATTTGATGTCAAAGTATATATTCTTATATACTCGAAATTGCAAATAATCGAATATCACTTCACTTCGGAGTGAAAAGGAAACAAAAATCTATGCAAATTGTGGTTATTATACTCGAATTTTTATTGAATAAATGAGTGATGGTGATTCATCCTCGTCCAATTTTTTGATCATCTAGTCAAATAAATGATATGTCCGTGATGAAATTACCCTCCTCAATATTGTTCTTGTATCGAGCAAAATGGCTCAGAGAGCAGAACTTCGAGATCTTGAGGAATAATTCTTGGTTCATAAATATTTCTACCTAACTCTACTCTTCTTCTACCAGCGTTTTCAACTCCTGATATCATAATGCATCGATCCAAACGCCTACTAGATGAAATGAGATGGAAAGTCTTCTCGGTTATAATATTTCCATCTTCGAACATTTCGTACGAGTAGTTTTCAGATTTCGACGCCATATTGAAAACGAAGCGTTTTGATTGAGTCGCTAGAAATATCCAATGTACACGAGGAGAGAGCACACAAACTGGACGATCGACCAACTCAATTGTTCTAGAATAGCATCAAAGTGGTCAATAGTAGAGCGTTTGCGCTGCTGCAATCCCAAGCACTGAGCAACACTTAAGCTGCGATGGTTTATATACCGAATCGCTGTCGGGAGCTTGTCGTAGTTATCCCCACTACTCGAACAACTTTTGGCCTTGTCTAAGAGTCCACCGCAGTTCATAATCAGTCGGTGCAGTCTGAGATAGAATTTTTATTCTATTATAATCGCCACTTGAGAAGATGAAAACAATGATACTAGTATTCTTCATTTTTTCTCCATTATGTAGTCCCTCATCAACGAGTTATTTTCATTTTTTCTATGCTGTTTTCATTATTCCAAAATCAAAATTGGGCCTAGGATGAATAGGATGATTCCAAAATTTCGGCATATATTGAATAAAAAGGACTATATATCGTTCATTTGATAAGATTCAGTGAAATTACATGCAAATGTCTCATTGTAAAAAAGCGACAGCTCAGTTTCATAGGAAGGGACTGATTTCATGTTGAAAATCTTACCATACTTTCAGACTATCAAGCAGCGATATGCTAAGGGTGGAATCAGAACTGAATCTAATGAAACAATTCCTCTGCAATGAGTTATATGTAATTAATTCATCGATTTCACTCTTATACCATATGCAATTCATAGAAAAGAGACACTCTGATCTTGATTCCTGAAAAGTCAAAACAACTATGTTTTGAAGAGAGGACAAACCTGGAGAATAGCAGTCGCCTCGAAAATTCGAATATTTCTGACATTTGATGTCAAAGTATATATTCTTATATACTCGAAATTGCAAATAATCGAATATCACTTCACTTTGGGGTGAAAAGGAAACAAAAATCTATGCAAATTGTGGTTATTATATTTGAATTTTAATTGAATAAATGAGTGATGCTGATTCATCCTCGTCCTATTTTTTGATCATCTAGTCAACTAAATGATAAGTCCGTGATGAAATTCCCCTCCTCAATATTGTTCTTGTATCGAGCAAAATGGCTCAGAGAGCAGAACTTCGAGATCTTGAGGATTAATTCTTGGTTCATAAATATTTCTACCTAACTCAACTCTTCTTCTACCAGCGTTTTCAACTCCTGATATCATAATGCATCGATCCGAACGCTTACTAGATGAAATGAGATGGAAAGTCTTCTCGGTTATAATATTTCCATCTTCGAACATTTCGTACGAGTAGTTTTCAGATTTCGACGCCATATTGAAAACGAAGCGTTTTGATTGAGTCGCTAGAAATATCCAATGTACACGAGGAGAGAGCACACAAACTGGACGATCGACCAACTCAATTGTTCTAGAATAGCATCAAAGTGGTCAATAGTAGAGCGTTTGCGCTGCTGCAATACCAAGCACTGAGCAAGACTTAAGCTGCGATGGTTTATATACCGAATCGCTGTCGGGAGCTTGTCGTAGTTATCCCCACTACTCTAACAACTTTTGGCCTTGTCTAAGAGTCCACCGCAGTTCATAATTAGTCGGTGCAGTCTGAGATAGAATTTTTATTCTATTATTATCGCCACTTGAGAAGATGAAAACAATGATACTAGTATTCTTTATTTTTCTCCATTATGTAGTCCCTCATCAACGAGTAATTTTCATTTTTTCTATGCTGTTTTCATTATTCCAAAATCAAAATTGGGCCTAGGATGAATAGGATGATTCCAAAATTTCGGCATATATTGAATAAGAAGGACTATATATCGTTCATTCGATAAGATTCAGTGAAATTACATGCAAGTGTCTCATTGTAAAAAAGCGACAGCTCAGTTTCATAGGAAGGGACTGATTTCATGTTGAAAATCTTACCATACTTTCAGACTATCAAGCAGCGATATGCTAAGGGTGGAATCAGAACTGAATATAATGAAACAATTCCTCTGCAATGAGTTATGTGTAATTAATTCATCGATTTCACTCTTATACCATATGCAATTCATAGAAAAGAGACACACTGATCTTGATTCCTGAAAAGTCAAAACAACTATGTTTTGAAGAGAGGACAAACCTGGTCTCAAAAATTCGAATATTTCTGACATTTGATGTCAAAGTATATATTTTTATATACTCGAAATTGCAAATAATCGAATATCACTTCACTTTGGAGTGAAAAGGAAACAAAAATCTATGCAAATTGTGGTTATTATACTTGAATTTTTATTGAATAAATGAGTGATGCTGATTCATCCTCGTCATATTTTTTGATCATCTAGTCAACTAAATGATATGTCCGTGATGAAATTTCCCTCCTCAATATTGTTCTTGTATCGAGCAAAATGGCTCAGAGAGCAGAACTTCGAGATCTTGAGGAGTAATTCTTGGTTCATAAATATTTCTACCTAACTCAACTCTTCTTCTACCAGCGTTTTCAACTCCTGATATCATAATGCATCGATCCGAACGCCTACTAGATGAAATGAGATGGAAAGTCTTCTCGGTTATAATATTTCCATCTTCGAACATTTCGTACGAGTAGTTTTCAGATTTCGACGCCATATTGAAAACGAAGCGTTTTGATTGAGTCGCTAGAAATATCCAATGTACACGAGAAGAGAGCACACAAACTGGACGATCGACCAACTCAATTGTTCTAGAATAGCATCAAAGTGGTCAATAGTAGAGCGTTTGCGCTGCTGCAATCCCAAGCACTGAGCAACACTTAAGCTGCGATGGTTTATATACCGAATCGCTGTCGGGAGCTTGTCGTAGTTATGCCCACTACTCGAACAACTTTTGGCCTTGTCTAAGAGTCCACCGCAGTTCATAATTAGTCGGTGCAGTCTGAGATAGAATTTTTATTCTATTATTATCGCCACTTGAGAAGATGAAAACAATGATACTAGTATTCTTTATTTTTCTCCATTATGTAGTTCCTCATCAACGAGTTATTTTCATTTTTTCTATGCTGTTTTCATTATTCCAAAATCAAAATTGGGCCTAAGATGAATAGGATGATTCCAAAATTTCGGCATATATTGAATAAGGACTATATATCGTTCATTTGATAAGATTCAGTGAAATTACATGCAAGTGTCTCATTGTAAAAAAGCGACAGCTCAGTTTCATAGGAAGGGACTGATTTCATGTTGAAAATCTCACCATACTTTCAGACTATCAAGCAGCGATATGCTAAGGGTGGAATCAGAACTGAATATAATGAAACAATTCCTCTGCAATGGGTTATGTGTAATTAATTCATCGATTTCACTCTTATACCATATGCAATTCATAGAAAAGAGACACTCTGATCTCGATTCCTGAAAAGTCAAAATAACTATGTTTTGAAGAGAGGACAAACCTGGAGAATAGCAGTGGTCTCGAAAATTCGAATAATTCTGACATTTGATGTCAAAGTATATATTCTTATATACTCGAAATTGCAAAAAATCGAATATCACTTCACTTTGGAGTGAAAAGGAAACAAAAATCTATGCAAATTGTGGTTATTATACTTGAATTTTTATTGAATAAATGAGTGATGCTGATTCATCCTCGTCCAATTTTTTGATCATCTAGTCAACTAAATGATATGTCCGTGATGAAATTCCCCTCCTCAATATTGTACTTGTATCGAGCAAAATGGCTCAGAGAGCAGAACTTCGAGATCTTGAGGATTAATTCTTGGTTCATAAATATTTCTACCTAACTCAACTCTTCTTCTACCAGCGTTTTCAACTCCTGATATCATAATGCATCGATCCGAACGCTTACTAGATGAAATGAGATGGAAAGTCTTCTCGGTTATAATATTTCCATCTTCGAACATTTCGTACGAGTAGTTTTCAGATTTCGACGCCATATTGAAAACGAAGCGTTTTGATTGAGTCGCTAGAAATATCCAATGTATACGAGGAGAGAGCACACAAACTGGACGATCGACCAACTCAATTGTTCTAGAATAGCATCAAAGTGGTCAATAGTAGAGCGTTTGCGCTGCTGCAATACCAAGCACTGAGCAACACTTAAGCTGCGATGGTTTATATACCGAATCGCTGTCGGGAGCTTGTCGTAGTTATCCCCACTACTCTAACAACTTTTGGCCTTGTCTAAGAGTCCACCGCAGTTCATAATTAGTCGGTGCAGTCTGAGATAGAATTTTTATTCTATTATTATCGCCACTTGAGAAGATGAAAACAATGATACTAGTATTCTTTATTTTTCTCCATTATGTAGTCCCTCATCAACGAGTAATTTTCATTTTTTCTATGCTGTTTTCATTATTCCAAAATCAAAATTGGGCCTAGGATGAATAGGATGATTCCAAAATTTCGGCATATATTGAATAAGAAGGACTATATATCGTTCATTCGATAAGATTCAGTGAAATTACATGCAAGTGTCTCATTGTAAAAAAGCGACAGCTCAGTTTCATAGGAAGGGACTGATTTCATGTTGAAAATCTTACCATACTTTCAGACTATCAAGCAGCGATATGCTAAGGGTGGAATCAGAACTGAATCTAATGAAACAATTCCTCTGCAATGAGTTATGTGTAATTAATTCATCGATTTCACTCTTATACCATATGCAATTCATAGAAAAGAGACACTCTGATCTTGATTCCTGAAAAGTCAAAACAACAATGTTTTGAAGAGAGGACAAACCTGGAGAATAGCAGTGGTCTCGAAAATTCGAATAATTCTGACATTTGATGTCAAAGTATATATTCTTATATACTAGAAATTGCAAATAATCGAATATCACTTCACTTTGGAGTGAAAAGGAAACAAAAATCTATGCAAATTGTGGTTATTATACTTGAATTTTTATTGAATAAATGAGTGATGCTGATTCATCCTCGTCATATTTTTTGATCATCTAGTCAACTAAATGATATGTCCGTGATGAAATTTCCCTCCTCAATATTGTTCTTGTATCGAGCAAAATGGCTCAGAGAGCAGAACTTCGAGATCTTGAGGAGTAATTCTTGGTTCATAAATATTTCTACCTAACTCAACTCTTCTTCTACCAGCGTTTTCAACTCCTGATATCATAATGCATCGATCCGAACGCCTACTAGATGAAATGAGATGGAAAGTCTTCTCGGTTATAATATTTCCATCTTCGAACATTTCGTACGAGTAGTTTTCAGATTTCGACACCATATTGAAAATGAAGCGTTTTGATTGAGTCGCTAGAAATATCCAATGTACAGGAGGAGAGAGCACACAAACTGGACGATCGACCAACTCAATTGTTCTAGAATAGCATCAAAGTGGTCAATAGTAGAGCGTTTGCGCTGCTGCAATCCCAAGCACTGAGCAACACTTAAGCTGCGATGGTTTATATACCGAATCGCTGTCGGGAGCTTGTCGTAGTTATCCCCACTACTCGAACAACTTTTGGCCTTGTCTAAGAGTCCCCCGCAGTTCATAATTAGTCGGTGCAGTCTGAGATAGAATTTTTATTCTATTATTATCGCCACTTGAGAAGATGAAAACAATGATACTAGTATTCTTTATTTTTCTCCATTATGTATTCCCTCATCAACGAGTTATTTTCATTTTTTCTATGCTGTTTTCATTATTCCAAAATCAAAATTGGGCCTAAGATGAATAGGATGATTCCAAAATTTCGGCATATATTGAATAAAAAGGACTATATATCGTTCATTTGATAAGATTCAGTGAAATTACATGCAAGTGTCTCATTGTAAAAAAGCGACAGCTCAGTTTCATAGGAAGGGACTGATTTCATGTTGAAAATCTTACCATACTTTCAGACTATCAAGCAGCGATATGCTAAGTGTGGAATCAGAACTGAATATAATGAAACAATTCCTCTGCAATGGGTTATGTGTAATTAATTCATCGATTTCACTCTTATACCATTAAATTCATAAAAAAGAGACACTCTGATCTTGATTCCTGAAAAGTCAAAACAACTATGTTTTGAAGAGAGGACAAACCTGGAGAATAGCAGTGGTCTCGAAAATTCGAATAATTCTGACATTTGATGTCAAAGTATATATTCTTATATACTCGAAATTGCAAATAATCGAATATCACTTCACTTTGGGGTGAAAAGGAAACAAAAATCTATGCAAATTGTGGTTATTATATTTGAATTTTTATTGAATAAATGAGTGATGCTGATTCATTCTCGTCCTATTTTTTGATCATCTAGTCAACTAAATGATAAGTCCGTGATGAAATTCCCCTCCTCAATATTGTTCTTGTATCGAGCAAAATGGCTCAGAGAGCAGAACTTGGAGATCTTGAGGAGTAATTCTTGGTTCATAAATATTTCTACCTAACTCAACTCTTCTACCAGCGTTTTCAACTCCTGATATCATAATGCATCGATCCGAACGCTTACTAGATGAAATGAGATGGAAAGTCTTCTCGGTTATAATATTTCCATCTTCGAACATTTCGTACGAGTAGTTTTCAGATTTCGACGCCATATTGAAAACGAAGCGTTTTGATTGAGTCGCTAGAAATATCCAATGTATACGAGGAGAGAGCACACAAACTGGACGATCGACCAACTCAATTGTTCTAGAATAGCATCAAAGTGGTCAATAGTAGAGCGTTTGCGCTGCTGCAATCCCAAGCACTGAGCAACACTTAAGCTGCGATGGTTTATATACCGAATCGCTGTCGGGAGCTTGTCGTAGTTATCCCCACTACTCGAACAACTTTTGGCCTTGTCTAAGAGTCCACCGCAGTTCATAATTAGTCGGTGCAGTCTGAGATAGAATTTTTATTCTATTATAATCGCCTTTTGAGAAGATGAAAACAATGATACTAGTATTCTTCATTTTTTCTCCATTATGTAGTCCCTCATCAACGAGTTATTTTCATTTTTTCTATGCTGTTTTCATTATTCCAAAATCAAAATTGGGCCTAGGATGAATAGGAGGATTCCAAAATTTCGGCATATATTGAATAAAAAGGACTATATATCGTTCATTCGATAAGATTCAGTGAAATTACATGCAAATGTCTCATTGTAAAAAAGCGACAGCTCAGTTTCATAGGAAGGGACTGATTTCATGTTGAAAATCTTACCATACTTTCAGACTATCAAGCAGCGATATGCTAAGGGTGGAATCAGAACTGAATCTAATGAAACAATTCCTCTGCAATGAGTTATATGTAATTAATTCATCGATTTCACTCTTATACCATATGCAATTCATAGAAAAGAGACACTCTGATCTTGATTCCTGAAAAGTCAAAACAACTATGTTTTGAAGAGAGGACAAACCTGGAGAATAGCAGTGGTATCGAAAATTCGAATATTTCTGACATTTGATGTCAAAGTATATATTCTTATATACTCGAAATTGCAAATAATCGAATATCACTTCACTTTGGAGTGAAAAGGAAACAAAAATCTATGCAAATTGTGGTTATTTTACTTGAATTTTTATTGAATAAATGAGTGATGCTGATTCATCCTCGTCCTATTTTTTGATCATCTAGTCAACTAAATGATAAGTCCGTGATGAAATTCCCCTCCTCAATATTGTTCTTGTATCGAGCAAAATGGCTCAGAGAGCAGAACTTCGAGATCTTGAGGAGTAATTCTTGGTTCATAAATATTTCTACCTAACTCAACTCTTCTTCTACCAGCGGTTTCAACTTCTGATATCATAATGCATCGATCCGAACGCCTACTAGATGAAATGAGATGGAAAGTCTTCTCGGTTATAATATTTCCATCTTCGAACATTTCGTACGAGTAGTTTTCAGATTTCGACGCCATATTGAAAACGAAGCGTTTTGATTGAGTCGCTAGAAATATCCAATGTACACGAGAAGAGAGCACACAAACTGGACGATCGACCAACTCAATTGTTCTAGAATAGCATCAAAGTGGTCAATAGTAGAGCGTTTGCGCTGCTGCAATCCCAAGCACTGAGCAACACTTAAGCTGCGATGGTTTATATACCGAATCGCTGTCGGGAGCTTGTCGTAGTTATCCCCACTACTCGAACAACTTTTGGCCTTGTCTAAGAGTCCACCGCAGTTCATAATTAGTCGGTGCAGTCTGAGATAGAATTTTTATTCTATTATTATCGCCACTTGAGAAGATGAAAACAATGATACTAGTACCAATTTTTTGATCATCTAGTCAACTAAATGATATGTCCGTGATGAAATTCCCCTCCTCAATATTGTTCTTGTATCGAGCAAAATGGCTCAGAGAGCAGAACTTCGAGATCTTGAGGAGTAATTCTTGGTTCATAAATATTTCTACCTAACTCAACTCTTCTTCTACCAGCGTTTTCAACTCCTGATATCATAATGCATCGATCCGAACGCCTACTAGATGAAATGAGATGGAAAGTCTTCTCGGTTATAATATTTCCATCTTCGAACATTTCGTACGAGTAGTTTTCAGATTTCGACGCCATATTGAAAACGAAGCGTTTTCATTGAGTCGCTAGAAATATCCAATGTACACGACTAGAGAGCACACAAACTGGACGATCGACCAACTCAATTGTTCTAGAATAGCATCAAAGTGGTCAATAGTAGAGCGTTTGCGCTGCTGCAATCCCAAGCACTGAGCAACACTTAAGCTGCGATAGTTTATATACCAAATCGCTGTCGGGAGCTTGTCGTAGTTATCCCCACTACTCGAACAACTTTTGGCCTTGTCTAAGAGTCCACCGCAGTTCATAATTAGTCGGTGCAGTCTGAGATAGAATTTTTATTCTATTATTATCGCCACTTGAGAAGATGAAAACAATGATACTAGTATTCTTTATTTTTCTCCATTATGTATTCCCTCATCAACGAGTTATTTTCATTTTTTCTATGCTGTTTTCATTATTCCAAAATCAAAATTGGGCCTAGGATGAATAGGATGATTCCAAAATTTCGGCATATATTGAATTAAAAGGACTATATATCGTTCATTTGATAAGATTCAGTGAAATTACATGCAAGTGTCTCATTGTAAAAAAGCGACAGCTCAGTTTCATAGGAAGGGACTGATTTCATGTTGAAAATCTTACCATACTTTCAGACTATCAAGCAGCGATATGCTAAGGTTGGAATCAGAACTGAATATAATGAAACAATTCCTCTGCAATGAGTTATGTGTAATTAATTCATCGATTTCACTCTTATACCATATGTAATTCATGGAAAAGAGACACTCTGATCTTGATTCCTGAAAAGTCAAAACAACTATGTTTTGAAGAGAGGACAAACCTGGAGAATAGCAGTGGTCTCGAAAATTCGAATATTTCTGACATTTGATGTCAAAGTATATATTCTTATATACTCGAAATTGCAAATAATCGAATATCACTTCACTTTGGAGTGAAAAGGAAACAAAAAATTATGCAAATTGTGGTTATTATACTTGAATTTTTATTGAATAAATGAGTGATGCTGATTCATCCTCGTCCTATTTTTTGATCATCTAGTCAACTAAATGATATGTCCGTGAAGAAATTCCCCTCCTCAATATTGTTCTTGTATCGAGCAAAATGGCTCAGAGAGCAGAACTTCGAGATCTTGAGGAGTAATTCTTGGTTCATAAATATTTCTACCTAACTCAACTCTTCTTTTACCAGCGTTTTCAACTCCTGATATCATAATGCATCGATCCGAACGCCTACTAGATGAAATGAGATGGAAAGTCTTCTCGGTTATAATATTTCCATCTTCGAACATTTCGTACGAGTAGTTTTCAGATTTCGACGCCATATTGAAAACGAAGCGTTTTGATTGAGTCGCTAGAAATATCCAATGTACACGAGGAGAGAGCACACAAACTGGACGATCGACCAACTCAATTGTTCTAGAATAGCATCAAAGTGGTCAATAGTAGAGCGTTTGCGCTGCTGCAATCCCAAGCACTGAGCAACACTTAAGCTGCGATGGTTTATATACCGAATCGCTGTCGGGAGCTTGTCGTAGTTATCCCCACTACTCGAACAACTTTTGGCCTTGTCTAAGAGTCCACCGCAGTTCATAATTAGTCGTTGCAGTCTGAGATAGAATTTTTATTCTATTATTATCGCCACTTGAGAAGATGAAAACAATGATACTAGTATTCTTTATTTTTCTCCATTATGTAGTTCCTCATCAACGAGTTATTTTCATTTTTTCTATGCTGTTTTCATTATTCCAAAATCAAAATTGGGCCTAAGATGAATAGGATGATTCCAAAATTTCGGCATATATTGAATAAGGACTATATATCGTTCATTTGATAAGATTCAGTGAAATTACATGCAAGTGTCTCATTGTAAAAAAGCGACAGCTCAGTTTCATAGGAAGGGACTGATTTCATGTTGAAAATCTTACCATACTTTCAGACTATCAAGCAGCGATATGCTAAGGGTGGAATCAGAACTGAATATAATGAAACAATTCCTCTGCAATGGGTTATGTGTAATTAATTCATCGATTTCACTCTTATACCATATGCAATTCATAGAAAAGAGACACTCTGATCTCGATTCCTGAAAAGTCAAAACAACTATGTTTTGAAGAGGGGACAAACCTGGAGAATAGCAGTGGTCTCGAAAATTCGAATATTTCTGACATTTGATGTCAAAGTATATATTCTTATATACTCGAAATTGCAAATAATCGAATATCACTTCACTTTGGAGTGAAAAGGAAACAAAAATCTATGCAAATTGTGGTTATTATACTTGAATTTTTATTGAATAAATGAGTGATGGTGATTCATCCTCGTCCAATTTTTTGATCATCTAGTCAACTAAATGATATGTCCGTGATGAAATTCCCCTCCTCAATATTGTTCTTGTATCGAGCAAAATGGCTCAGAGAGCAGAACTTCGAGATCTTGAGGAGTAATTCTTGGTTCATAAATATTTCTACCTAACTCAACTCTTCTTCTACCAGCGTTTTCAACTCCTGATATCATAATGCATCGATCCGAACGCCTACTAGATGAAATGAGATGGAAAGTCTTCTCGGTTATAATATTTCCATCTTCGAACATTTCGTACGAGTAGTTTTCAGATTTCGACGCCATATTTAAAACGAAGCGTTTTGATTGAGTCGCTAGAAATATCCAATGTACACGAGGAGAGAGCACACAAACTGGACGATCGACCAACTCAATTGTTCTAGAATAGCATCAAAGTGGTCAATAGTAGAGCGTTTGCGCTGCTGCAATCCCAAGCACTGAGCAACACTTAAGCTGCGATGGTTTATATACCGAATCGCTGTCGGGAGCTTGTCGTAGTTATCCCCACTACTCGAACAACTTTTGGCCTTGTCTAAGAGTCCACCGCAGTTCATAATTAGTCGGTGCAGTCTGAGATAGAATTTTTATTCTATTATTATCGCCACTTGAGAAGATGAAAACAATGATACTAGTATTCTTTATTTTTCTCCATTATGTAGTCCCTCATCAACGAGTTATTTTCATTTTTTCTATGCTGTTTTCATTATTCCAAAATCAAAATTGGGCCTAGGATGAATAGGATGATTCCAAAATTTCGGCATATATTGAATAAAAAGGACTATATATCGTTCATTTGATAAGATTCAGTGAAATTACATGCAAATGTCTCATTGTAAAAAAGCGACAGCTCAGTTTCATAGGAAGGGACTGATTTCATGTTGAAAATCTTATCATACTTTCAGACTATGAAGCAGCGATATGCTAAGGGTGGAATCAGAACTGAATCTAATGAAACAATTCCTCTGCAATGAGTTATGTGTAATTAGTTCATCGATTTCACTCTTATACCATATGCAATTCATAGAAAAGAGACACTCTGATCTTGATTCCTGAAAAGTCAAAACAACAATGTTTTGAAGAGAGGACAAACCTGGAGAATAGCAGTGGTCTCGAAAATTCGAATATTTCTGACATTTGATGTCAAAGTATATATTCTTATATACTCGAAATTGCAAATAATTGAATATCACTTCACTTTGGAGTGAAAAGGAAACAAAAATCTATGCAAATTGTGGTTATTATACTTGAATTTTTATTGAATAAATGAGTGATGGTGATTCTTCCTCGTCCAATTTTTTGATCATCTAGTCAACTAAATGATATGTCCGTGATGAAATTCCCCTTCTCAATATTGTTCTTGTATCGAGCAAAATGGCTCAGAAAGCAGAACTTCGAGATCTTGAGGAGTAATTCTTGGTTCATAAATATTTCTACCTAACTCAACTCTTCTTCTACCAGCGTTTTCAACTCCTGCTATCATAATGCATCGATCCGAACGCCTACTAGATGAAATGAGATGGAAAGTCTTCTCGGTTATAATATTTCCATCTTCGAACATTTCGTACGAGTAGTTTTCAGATTTCGACGCCATATTGAAAACGAAGCGTTTTGATTGAGTCGCTAGAAATATCCAATGTACACGAGGAGAGAGCACACAAACTGGACGATCGACCAACTCAATTGTTCTAGAATAGCATCAAAGTGATCAATAGTAGAGCGTTTGCGCTGCTGCAATCCCAAGCACTGAGTAACACTTAAGCTGCGATGGTTTATATACCGAATCGCTGTCGGGAGCTTGTCGTAGTTATCCCCACTACTCGAACAACTTTTGGCCTTGTCTAAGAGTCCACCGCAGTTCATAATTAGTCGGTGCAGTCTGAAATAGAATTTTTATTCTATTATTATCGCCACTTGAGAAGATGAAAACAATGATACTAGTATTCTTCATTTTTCTCCATTATGTAGTTCCTCATCAACGAGTTATTTTCATTTTTTCTATGCTGTTTTCATTATTCCAAAATCAAAATTGGGCCTAGGATGAATAGGATGATTCCAAAATTTCGGCATATATTGAATAAAAAGGACTATATATCGTTCATTTGATAAGATTCAGTGAAATTACAAGCAAGTGTCTCATTGTAAAAAAGCGACAGCTCAGTTTCATAGGAAGGGACTGATTTCATGTTGAAAATCTTACCATACTTTCAGACTATCAAGCAGCGATATGCAAAGGTTGGAATCAGAACTGAATATAATGAAACAATTCCTCTGCAATGAGTTATGTGTAATTAATTCATCGATTTCACTCTTATACCATATGTAATTCATAGAAAAGAGACACTCTGATCTTGATTCCTGAAAAGTCAAAACAACTATGTTTTGAAGAGAGGACAAACCTGGAGAATAGCAGTGGTCTCGAAAATTCGAATATTTCTGACATTTGATGTCAAAGTATATATTCTTATATACTCGAAATTGCAAATAATCGAATATCACTTCACTTTGGAGTGAAAAGGAAACAAAAAATTATGCAAATTGTGGTTATTTTACTTGAATTTTTATTGAATAAATGAGTGATGCTGATTCATCCTCGTCCTATTTTTTGATCATCTAGTCAACTAAATGATATGTCCGTGATGAAATTCCCCTCCTCAATATTGTTCTTGTATCGAGCAAAATGGCTCAGAGAGCAGAACTTCGAGATCTTGAGGAGTAATTCTTGGTTCATAAATATTTCTACCTAACTCAACTCTTCTTCTACCAGCGTTTTCAACTCCTGATATCATAATGCATCGATCCGAACGCCTACTATTATAGATGAAATGAGATGGAAAGTCTTCTCGGTTATAATATTTCCATCTTCGAACATTTCGTACGAGTAGTTTTCAGATTTCGACGCCATATTGAAAACGAAGCGTTTCGATTGAGTCGCTAGAAATATTCAATGTACACGAGGAGAGAGCACACAAACTGGACGATCGACCAACTCAATTGTTCTAGAATAGCATCAAAGTGGTCAATAGTAGAGCGTTTGCGCTGCTGCAATCCCAAGCACTGAGCAACACTTAAGCTGCGATGGTTTATATACCGAATCGCTGTCGGGAGCTTGTCGTAGTTATCCCCACTACTCGAACAACTTTTGGCCTTGTCTAAGAGTCCACCGCAGTTCATAATTAGTAAGATGTCTAAAACACTGGTGTGTGCACTTGTCACTTTTTGCAAGCATCAACATTTCAGAGAATCGGGGATATGGGATCAGTTTCGTGGCGGCGCCACCATGTCATTTGCTTCGTTCTATCCTTGTTCTGCCAAAGGAAGTCCAATGATCTCTCGTTTTATTTTGTTTTGCGTTGATATATCGAATATCGATCAACGAGTGCAAAATATGAAATGGCCCATTTTGTCAGCTGTTAAGGATTATTTGTGACTTACAGTTTATTTTTCTTTGTAAAAACAAATCTGTCAATATTTCAACACTATCGAATAAAGGTTCGAAGGGGTATTTACTATTCTTCTTCAAGATAATTTCCGTTTGACAAATTGAATTCGTGAGGGGGGTTATTCAATATGATTTTAATAAAACACAGTTGACGGAAAGGGAATTTTCACTGTATCTACTCTGTCTACTCATGCAGAATATTTGAAGAGCAGACTCGAATAGATGGATGTATTTCTGATTCTCAATACATGTTCACAATTCACATTATGTATTTCCAATACAGTTCCTTTGAAATATTGCTGAAGTTACCATAAAACTTAGCAATATCTGTCCCGAATGTTCGTTCATCTGATTTGGTTCTGCGTTCTGCCTCAAAAAACCTGAACAGAGAAAATGGACTTGGAAAAGCCCTGATGGAAAAACTAAAAATGAGATCGATTATATACTTTCAAATTCCAGGAATATATGCACGGACGTATCAGTTCTAAACCAGTTTGACACAGGCAGTGATCACAGACTGGTAAGAGCATCCTTCAGATTCAATTTAAAAACTGAAAGAAGCAAACTCATTCGTACCAACAGATTTCCTACGGCCGAAGAACTTGAATCCAGAAGGGAAGATTACCAAAACGAACTAGAGAGAAGATTGGAGCCAACTGAAACCCTGAGTAGAATGGATATAAATGAACTGAACAGGAAGATCACTAACGACATACACGTTGCAACAAGAAAGATTTGCATGACAACGCAAAAGAAGAAGAGCCCTAAATTACAACCAGAGACCTTACAGCTGATCGAACAAAGAAAGAGAACTTCCAGAGATACATTAGGCTATCAGGAACTAAATAAGAAAATACACAAGGAAGTGAGAAAAAACATCCGATCCTATAACACCAAGATGATCGAAAATGCAATAGAGGATAACTCAAACATGAGAGTTTTAAGGGCAAAACTCTCCACAGGCAAGCACGAAATCACCAAGATGAAGGATCAGCAGGGTACCATAATCTCGGACAGGACAGGGATCGCGGAACACATCAAGCGTTTTTACACTCACCTTTATACATCTACTAGACCAGACCCGAGAGCTACGAACAAAGTTATATGCAACGTAGGCTCCGAAGATATACCAGAAATATCTAAGCAGGAAATAAAGGCTGCCCTCAGGCAAATGAAAAATAGGAAGAGTCCGGGAGAAGACAGAATTACATGCGAAATGCTGAAAATGGGAGGAGTGGTTATTGAGAGATCCTTACAAATTTTGTTAAATAAATGTCTACTTGAAGGCAACATCCCAGATACATGGAAAAATGCAGAAATGGTCCTGCTTTTCAAAAAAGGGGATAATGGGAATGTAGAAAACTATCGGCCAATAAGCCTATTATCCCACATGTACAAACTCCTCACCAGAATAATAACCAATAGACTAACCAATAAAATGGATGCATACCAGCCAGCAGAACAAGCGGGTTTCCGCAAAGGTTTCAGCACTACTGACCACCTACAAGCCATAAGAATATTAATAGAAAAGACAACGGAATATAACATACCCCTTCATTTGGCATTTGTAGATTTTTACAAAGCGTTCGATTCTGTTGAACCCTGGGCCTTCTTACAAGCTATGGATGATGCTAGAATAGATTCAAGGTACACAAATCTCATAAAGGCCATATATAAGAACGCAACTTTTCACGTCAAAATTAACGAAGATCTGAAAACCGATAGGATCGAAGTAAAACGGGGTGTACGTCAGGGCGATATAATCTCCCCCAAGCTTTTTACTCTAGCACTAGAGAACGATTTTAAAACCTTACAGAGGGAAACAAAAGGAGTAAATATCGACGGATTATATTTGAGTCATCTCCGATTTGCCGACGATATCGTCATTATAAGCAGTAGTATGCAAGAACTGAGCGAAATGATAAAACAACTAAACGAAGCTTCGAAGAGGATCGGTTTGAAGATGAACATCGCCAAAACTAAAATAATAAGTAACACCGAAGAAACGATACATGTAGATGGCACGAAACTGGAAAACGTGAAGGAATATGTATACTTGGGGCATGCGATTAAAATAGGTAAAGAAAACCAGACGGCAGAAATTAAAAGGAGAATCAGATTGGCCTGGGCAGGGTTTGGGAAAATGAATTACATATTCAAAAATAAAAGCATCCCCATTAACCTCAAACGAAGAGCTTTTGACACCTGTATACTCCCAGTAGCAACCTACGGTTTGGAGACGATGGCAATGACCAAAAAGACAGCGAATCAAATGAGAGTGATGCAAAGAGCAATGGAACGAGTTATGCTCGGGATTAGTCTCAGAGACAGGAAGAGGAACGAGGATATCCGACAGAAAACTAGGGTGATAGATGTGATAGAGCGGATCGCGGAGCTGAAATGGCAGTGGGTAGGACATGTGGCGCGGAAAGATAGAACACATTGGACTTATAGACTGGTGCACTGGCGACCAAGAAGATCGAGGCGAAGCGCAGGAAGACCACAGAAAAGATGGCTCGATGACATCAAAAAGCAAGCAGGTATAGGGTGGTTTCGAACAGCACAAGATAGGACAGCATGGAGAAATTTGAAGGAGGCCTACGTTCAGGAGTGGACAAGATGTGGCTGATAAAGAAAGAAGAGAAAAGAAGAAGAAAGAGTTCTGCCTCATATTCCAACAACACCGAATTCTTAGCAGTAGTTCTTGATTGTCCATACAGAAAACTGAACGACATGTTGAATAAATGAATGTTCTACATCCCTTTCTCGAAACTAATACATTTTCACACACCAATAATCGCTTATAAATACAACATATTCGTAAGTCGTAGTAAAGTATTCAAATTATTTTCAAATATCAATTGACAATGGTTTGTCAAATTCTAAACAGCGCAACCTACAGTGGGAAAAACGAAACTGATCCCATATGCCCATGAAATTAAAAACAAAATCGAATCAGTGAATACACCAGAGTTTTAGACATCTTAATAATTAGTCGGTGCAGTCTGAGATAGAATTTTTATTCTATTATTATCGCCACTTGAGAAGATGAAAACAATGATACTAGTATTCTTTATTTTTCTCCATTATGTAGTCCCTCATCAACGAGTTATTTTCATTTTTTTTATGCTGTTTTCATTATTCCAAAATCAAAATTGGGCCTAGGATGAATAGGATGATTCCAAAATTTCGGCATATATTGAATAAAAAGGACTATATATCGTTCATTTGATAAGATTCAGTGAAATTACATGCAAGTGTCTCATTGTAAAAAAAGCGACAGCTCAGTTTCATAGGAAGGGACTGATTTCATGTTGAAAATCTTACCATACTTTCAGACTATGAAGCAGCGATATGCTAAGGGTGGAATCAGAACTGAATATAATGAAACAATTCCTCTGCAATGAGTTATGTGTAATTAATTCATCGATTTCACTCTTATACCATATGCAATTCATAGAAAAGAGACACACTGATCTTGATTCCTGAAAAGTCAAAACAACTATGTTTTGAAGAGAGGACAAACCTGGTCTCGAAAATTCGAATATTTCTGACATTTGATGTCAAAGTATATATTCTTATATACTCGAAATTGCAAATAATCGAATATCACTTCACTTTGGAGTGAAAAGGAAACAAAAATCTATGTAAATTGTGGTTATTATACTCGAATTTTTATTGAATAAATGAGTGATGCTGATTCATCCTCGTCCAATTTTTTGATCATCTAGTCAACTTAATGATATGTCCGTGATGAAATTCCCCTCCTCAATATTGTTCTTGTATCGAGCAAAATGGCTCAGAAAGCAGAACTTCGAGATCTTGAGGAGTAATTCTTGGTTCATAAATATTTCTACTTAACTCAACTCTTCTTCTACCAGCGTTTTCAACTCCTGATATCATAATGCATCGATCCGAACGCTTACTAGATGAAATGAGATGGAAAGTCTTCTCGGTTATAATATTTCCATCTTCGAACATTTCGTACGAGTAGTTTTCAGATTTCGACGCCATATTGAAAACGAAGCGTTTTGATTGAGTCGCTAGAAATATCCAATGTACACGAGGAGAGAGCACACAAACTGGACGATCGACCAACTCAATTGTTCTAGAATAGCATCAAAGTGGTCAATAGTAGAGCGTTTGCGCTGCTGCAATCCCAAGCACTGAGCAACACTTAAGCTGCGATGGTTTATATACCGAATCGCTGTCGGGAGCTTGTCGTAGTTATCCCCACTACTCGAACAACTTTTGGCCTTGTCTAAGAGTCCACCGCAGTTCATAATTAGTCGGTGCAGTCTGAAATAGAATTTTTATTCTATTATTATCGCCACTTGAGAAGATGAAAACAATGATACTAGTATTCTTCATTTTTCTCCATTATGTAGTTCCTCATCAACGAGTTATTTTCATTTTTTCTATGCTGTTTTCATTATTCCAAAATCAAAATTGGGCCTAGGATGAATAGGATGATTCCAAAATTTCGGCATATATTGAATAAAAAGGACTATATATCGTTCATTTGATAAGATTCAGTGAAATTACATGCAAGTGTCTCATTGTAAAAAAGCGACAGCTCAGTTTCATAGGAAGGGACTGATTTCAAGTTGAAAATCTTACCATACTTTCAGACTATGAAGCAGCGATATGCTAAGGGTGGAATCAGAACTGAATATAGAAATAGAAATAGAAATAGAATTTATTCATCAGCTTTCATCTACAATATATTTACAATTTTCAGGAATTTCGCCTAAACATAAGTTTGTGTGCTAGATTCCCGATATAATTTCAGGTATTCTTCCTGTAGCTGAAAACTAAATTATACATCCTTTTTTTTTTTTTTAACAAAATTTACCACAATGAACAATCATGGAGTACCTATCAGATACATGGATCAAAATATTTCAAAAATTCTGAACAGTCATCAAGAATGAATGTTAGCGATCAGAGCAAAAATATAACTATCAGATACACATACTCATAACATCAGAATATGTTCTCAAAAATTGATGGATTATCAAGAATGAATGCTTTCAGTTTCTTTTTGTACAATTTTTTATTATTCCAGTAGTCTCTTAGTTCAGTGGGTAAGGAGTTAAATATTTTTGGCAGCAAGAAAAGTAGAAATCTTTGATTTATGCTCTTATGAAATAAAGGTACCGACAAATTCCGATTTGTATTGCCCCTGGTTTCGTAATTGTGGTCTAGGGTTGTTAACACCTTCTCTATTCTAAAGAAGTATATCAAAGAGCACAAGCAATATAAGTTGCGTAGGTTCATCAATCGGCTAATCTCATATAATTCTTTAGTTGGAAAAAGTCTTGGTTTTTTATGAATTATTTTTATCACAGTGTTCTGTGTGATTTCTAAGTTTCGAATGGAGTTTTTATAGGCACCACCCCACACTACAATACAGTACCTAAGAATAGATTCAACAAGAGAAGTATACAAAAGCAATAAGAGTTTTCTGTCGAGTATTTCTCTAACCATATAAAATTTATGAAACAGCATTCTTATCTTGCTACATAGAAAACTAACGTGCTGTTTCCACTTTAAATGTTGATCAACAACAACTCCCAGATACTTCACGCTCTCCCTCTTCTCTATGTAGGTACAATTCCTCCCTGTATGATGTTCCTGTGAGCGTACATTTAATTTTTTGAATGTGGGCTGATCTGAATCTGTTGCAGAAAATGCAACAAAGAATGTTTTTTAGGTGTTCAGATCCAAAAGGCTCCTGTTCAGCCAGGCAATCATTAGTTCAATTTCAATATAATGAAACAATTCCTCTGCAATGAGTTATGTGTAATTAATTCATCTATTTCACTCTTATACCATATGCAATTCATAGAAGAGAGACACTCTGATCTTGATTCCTGAAAAGTCAAAACAACTATGTTTTGAAGAGAGGACAAACCTGGAGAATAGCAGTGGTCTCGAAAATTCGAATATTTCTGACATTTGATGTCAAAGTATATATTCTTATATACTCGAAATTGCAAATAATCGAATATCACTTCACTTTGGAGTGAAAAGGAAACAAAAATCTATGCAAATTGTGGTTATTATACTTGAATTTTTATTGAATAAATGAGTGATGGTGATTCATCCTCGTCCAATTTTTTGATCATCTAGTCAACTAAATGATATGTCCGTGATGAAATTCCCCTCCTCAATATTGTTCTTGTATCGAGCAAAATGGCTCAGAGAGCAGAACTTCGAGATCTTGTGGAGTAATTCTTGGTTCATAAATATTTCTACCTAACTCAACTCTTCTTCTACCAGCGTTTTCAACTCCTGATATCATAATGCATCGATCCGAACGCCTACTACATGAAATGAGATGGAAAGTCTTCTCGGTTATAATATTTCCATCTTCGAACATTTCGTACGAGTAGTTTTCAGATTTCGACGCCATATTGAAAACGAAGCGTTTTGATTGAGTCGCTAGAAATATCCAATGTACACGAGGAGAGAGCACACAAACTGGACGATCGACCAACTCAATTGTTCTAGAATAGCATCAAAGTGGTCAATAGTAGAGCGTTTGCGCTGCTGCAATCCCAAGCACTGAGCAACACTTAAGCTGCGATGGTTTATATACCGAATCGCTGTCGGGAGCTTGTCGTAGTTATCCCCACTACTCGAACAACTTTTGGCCTTGTCTAAGAGTCCACCGCAGTTCAAAATTAGTCGGTGCAGTCTGAGATAGAATTTTTATTCAATTATTATCGCCACTTGAGAAGATGAAAACAATGATACTAGTATTCTTTATTTTTCTCCATTATGTAGTCCCTCATCAACGAGTTATTTTCATTTTTTCTATGCTGTTTTCATTATTCCAAAATCAAAATTGGGCCTAGGATGAATAGGATGATTCCAAAATTTCGGCATATATTGAATAAAAAGGACTATATATCGTTCATTTGATAAGATTCAGTGAAATTACATGCAAGTGTCTCATTGTAAAAAAGCGACAGCTCAGTTTCATAGGAAGGGACTGATTTCAAGTTGAAAATCTTACCATACTTTCAGACTATGAAGCAGCGATATGCTAAGGGTGGAATCAGAACTGAATATAATGAAACAATTCCTCTGCAATGAGTTATGTGTAATTAATTCATCTATTTCACTCTTATACCATATGCAATTCATAGAAGAGAGACACTCTGATCTTGATTCCTGAAAAGTCAAAACAACTATGTTTTGAAGAGAGGACAAACCTGGAGAATAGCAGTGGTCTCGAAAATTCGAATATTTCTGACATTTGATGTCAAAGTATATATTCTTATATACTCGAAATTGCAAATAATCGAATATCACTTCACTTTGGAGTGAAAAGGAAACAAAAATCTATGCAAATTGTGGTTATTATACTTGAATTTTTATTGAATAAATGAGTGATGGTGATTCATCCTCGTCCAATTTTTTGATCATCTAGTCAACTAAATGATATGTCCGTGATGAAATTCCCCTCCTCAATATTGTTCTTGTATCGAGCAAAATGGCTCATAGAGCAGAACTTCGAGATCTTGAGGAGTAATTCTTGGTTCATAAATATTTCTACCTAACTCAACTCTTCTTCTACCAGCGTTTTCAACTCCTGATATCATAATGCATCGATCCGAACGCCTACTACATGAAATGAGGTGGAAAGTCTTCTCGGTTATAATATTTCCATCTTCGAACATTTCGTACGAGTAGTTTTCAGATTTCGACGCCATATTGAAAACGAAGCGTTTTGATTGAGTCGCTAGAAATATCCAATGTACACGAGGAGAGAGCACACAAACTGGACGATCGACCAACTCAATTGTTCTAGAATAGCATCAAAGTGATCAATAGTAGAGCGTTTGCGCTGCTGCAATCCCAAGCACTGAGTAACACTTAAGCTGCGATGGTTTATATACCGAATCGCTGTCGGGAGCTTGTCGTAGTTATCCCCACTACTCGAACAACTTTTGGCCTTGTCTAAGAGTCCACCGCAGTTCATAATTAGTCGGTGCAGTCTGAAATAGAATTTTTATTCTATTATTATCGCCACTTGAGAAGATGAAAACAATGATACTAGTATTCTTCATTTTTCTCCATTATGTAGTTCCTCATCAACGAGTTATTTTCATTTTTTCTATGCTGTTTTCATTATTCCAAAATCAAAATTGGGCCTAGGATGAATAGGATGATTCCAAAATTTCGGCATATATTGAATAAAAAGGACTATATATCGTTCATTTGATAAGATTCAGTGAAATTACAAGCAAGTGTCTCATTGTAAAAAAGCGACAGCTCAGTTTCATAGGAAGGGACTGATTTCATGTTGAAAATCTTACCATACTTTCAGACTATCAAGCAGCGATATGCTAAGGGTGGAATCAGAACTGAATCTAATGAAACAATTCCTCTGCAATGAGTTATGTGTAATTAATTCATCGATTTCACTCTCATACCATATGCAATTCATAGAAAAGAGACACTCTGATCTCGATTCCTGAAAAGTCAAAACAACTATGTTTTGAAGAGAGGACAAACCTGGAGAATAGCAGTGGTCTCGAAAATTCGAATATTTCTGAGATTTGATGTCAAAGTATATATTCTTATATACTCGAAATTGCAAATAATCGAATATCACTTCACTTTGGAGTGAAAAGGAAACAAAAATCTATGCAAATTGTGGTTATTATACTCGAATTTTTATTGAATAAATGAGTGATGCTGATTCATCCTCGTCCAATTTTTTGATCATCTAGTCAATTAAATGATATGTCCGTGATGAAATTCCCCTCCTCAATATTGTTCTTGTATCGAGCAAAATGGCTCAGAGAGCAGAACTTCGAGATCTTGAGGAGTAATTCTTGGTTCATAAATATTTCTACCTAACTCAACTCTTCTTCTACCAGCGTTTTCAACTCCTGATATCATAATGCATCGATCCGAACGCTTACTAGATGAAATGAGATGGAAAGTCTTCTCGGTTATAATATTTCCATCTTCGAACATTTCGTACGAGTAGTTTTCAGATTTCGACGCCATATTGAAAACGAAGCGTTTTGATTGAGTCGCTAGAAATATCCAATGTACACGAGGAGAGAGCACACAAACTGGACGATCGACCAACTCAATTGTTCTAGAATAGCATCAAAGTGGTCAATAGTAGAGCGTTTGCGCTGCTGCAATCCCAAGCACTGATTTCATGTTGAAAATCTTACCATACTTTCAGACTATGAAGCAGCGATATGCTAAGGGTGGAATCAGAACTGAATATAATGAAACAATTCCTCTGCAATGAGTTATGTGTAATTAATTCATCGATTTCACTCTTATACCATATGCAATTCATAGAAAAGAGACACTCTGATCTTGATTCCTGAAAAGTCAAAACAACTATGTTTTGACAGTTCCGTACAAACTGTTGGTGCGTACACATGTGCTACCTCCGATAAGTACACATATTATTCTTCCTTATCTACGGTGAGCGAAGATATAATATTTACCTAATAAATTATACTGAAATAACCCCATCTTAAAAATCACTTGCACAATCTGATTATTGCTGAATAAACGGATTATTTTCATCTCATTGAGCTCTGGCTCGACGGGGTTGATCCGTCCGAACGAATTGGCGTATATTTCTCATGAGAAAATATGCCCATGATTATTTCCTATCTTGAATATGATAGATAAGACAACAACAATGAATAAAGGAATCATAAATGTACCATCCACCTCACAAGCAAATAATAATTCAGCTGTACAAACCAAAACATCATACGCAAACGCAACAAAATCGACACTGACCATGAATTTTCCAAAAAAAGAGCAGGCAATCATACTAAACGCAATTGGAGAGCTCCGAAATTCCGACTATATAAAAGCTATTGGCAGTTTAGTGTATAAGATTCATCTCACGTCTTTCCAACCAGCGGGTCTGCATCTTCTTAGATGAAGTGAAAACCGTAGACAAATTGCTAGAAAATCGATCTAGTATCAACATAGGTGGCAATGATATACATATTCGTAGATTCATAACCCCAGCAAAGCGAATCATTATTTCGAACGCATGTCCTTCTATTCCCTACGCAACTATTGAAGCAAAGCTAAAAGACCTCGGACTTGAACTCGTCTCCAGCATTAATTTCCTAGGAGCCGGAATAGCGCTGTATGCTTGCGTTTCCGAATCCTATAAACGTTATTAAATGGTTATTGAAATGTTTTTTTGATGGAAAACTTGAAAGAATATATAGTATGATGCTCTACTTATTCAATAAATTGAATTCATAGCGGAGATAATAGTTCGCACAAGAATTGAATTCGGAAAATATTCCTGAAATAATTTTCAAATCAAATGAAAGGATTTTCATTTTATTATAAGCAAATGATATTTGTTTTTCAATTTATTGTTCAGCAAGAACCACGGGAAGGTGTAGGGGTTTCTCTTGCCATAAAATTGTGTAAATAAAATTATAAAACCGATCATGAAATACTTGAAGGAGTGAGTGAATGGGTCATGTATATAGGAATGTGAACATATTGCAGAAATGAATCGACATATTCGGTTGAACAAGTTCAGTTACACATTTTTCACAATCAACTCAATAAACTATGTACTTTGAATAAACAAAATACACTCAAACATAACATCATTTTCAAATACAATACAACATACTCAAACATAACATATTCGATTCTTAAACATAACATTATAATAAAGAGGATAAATTCAGATGCATACCACCCGACGATATGAATATCGACAAGTGTTACGATCTGAATTGAGCTAGCCAGTTTGTCATCGTCAAGGCCCCCAAATGGAGTACGCTCCACCGAAGAAAAGCAGATGCTGACCATGGTTTCCGCCTCATTTGGCCTCATCAGAGCAACATAGCATTTTTCCACGGTGGAGAACGTTTGGAATTGATGGAACTGGCCAAATGAGGCCGAAACCATGGTCAGCATCTGCTTTTCTTCGGTGGAGCGTACTCCATTTGGGGGCCTTGACGATGACAAACTGGCTAGCTCAATTCAGACTTGTCGATATTCATATCGTCGGGTGGTATGCATCTGAATTTATCCTCTTTATTTTATTCATTGCCTCCCTATTTAGGCGTGATCATTTTCTTCATAACATTATAATCTCAAACATGAAACGACTTTGAAGTCGGAATTTAGTTAAATTCCGAGTTCAAAGTCGGAATTTAACAAAATTCCGACTTCAAAGTCGGAGTGTACTAAATTCCGAGTTCAAAGTCGGAATTTAACTAAATTCCGGCAGCTCTATGACGAATTGGTTCATTTCCAAATATGCTGAGATATTCATGAGAGGATTCAGATTTCACAAAATAAACACGTTGTTCTTTAATAAATATTGAACTTGATGTATTTTATTGTGGATAATTGTCATTAGGTCCATGTTTTTGAATAATTATGAAATTATGGTCGTAGACAGGTAGAGCTAAGGTTGGGCACAACCTCCCCCCACCCCAGTACTGAAATAGTAACCATAAAATAACATTGAGCTCCCAGCCCTTCTCCTCTGCATATATGGAGAAATAATCTATGTCGTCGTAGAACAACACCCTGTGCATCTAGCCTGTATCGGTTTCGAAGTAAATAAAATTCCTATCAACTCTGTACTAAACGTACCATTCTCTCGGATATGAGTCGAATCTTTGATCCTCTGGATTTTGTTTCCCCATGTCTTCTTCTTGTAAAGCGTCTTTTGCAGCAGTTGTGGCAATCCAATATATCCTGGGATGAAGAGCTCCCTGAACATATACAACAAGTGTGGCATCAATTCAAAGGACAAATGCCTGGCCTGTCTAATCTTCAGATACCTCGACACTTGGGGTTCGATACCTCTTCGGTGGTAGAAATTCACGGGTTTTGTTATGCTTCAGGGGGGGGTACGCTGCCGTGATCTATTTCAGATTTCAGGATTGTGATGGTTTTAGGACGGTTCTTGCTTGTGCCCAGGGCCGGATTAACCCCAGGGCAAAAAGGGCAATTGCCCAGGGTGAATTCAGTTTTGGGGGCGAATTCATTGTTAGTAACAGTATCTAAATACGGAAATCACTGAAATCGAGAAAACTGATTCCAAATAATAGATACATACGGTTTGTACTGATCTGCCAACATGTACAAACAGAACTAATGGAACTTTTGCTGATAATACAGCCGTTAAAAAAACCGAAAGAGCACATCAAGAAGAAAAAAAAAACAAATAGATCTCAGAATTAGAGAAATATATTGGCTTTTGAGAAGAAGATCAAAACTTTCATTACAAAATATGATTTTTTTGTAAAAAACTATTATCGCACCAATATGGTCCTATGGAATAGAAATTTGGGGATGTGCGAGCAAATCGAACGTAAGTCATAAACAACAAAAGCACCAAACATAAACATCACACAAGATTGGAAGAGCATACAAATATGCTTCTGCAACCACTTCTTTCAGACAACCAGCCTAGAACATTGAGAAGACTCTGACCAGCTGACTTACTGAATGACTAGAAGATTCTCTGAATGAAGAGGACTATTTTTTTTAAACGTTAATAAATTAGCTCATGTAGGGGAAAGGTGCGCAAGAGGATCCCCTTAAGCAAGAATTTACGTAATTCCTCACTTTCTTCGGGTAGCACAAAAATGAAAACGTCTACTCCTCTTAGAAGTATCCATCTTTCTATTGTCCTACTCGAAATAGTCGGTCACAAAAGGTTTTTTGAAATATTCTCGATTTTCCAAAACGTTACAAAAGGATCATCTTATACACCCTGATGTTTAAGATGGGATCAACTACTCTCATAACTGTTTCAGAAATTGACTACGCAATGAGAAGCATTGTTAAGGTGGTACAAAATCAAGAATTCTCTGAGATCTTTGTCAAAATCCAACGAAATTCTCTTTTGCCTAAACCAATTCGCAAACTTGCCCCATGTGGTTTATTGAGTGTGGGTGGACGACTGCGGAAATCTCAATTTTCTCTTAAAAAACCCCTGCTTTTACCAAAAAATCACCGTTTAACTGATTTAATCATCGAATGGGCTCACCATTCTAATTTGCGTCCTGGTCTGAAGGCCACCCATTATTTACTATTACAGCACTATTGGATTATTTCTCCTAAAAGTGCAATTTGGCTCAATGTATTCGGTGTTTTCGCTGCAAGCCTAAGTCGTATAACCCATTCATGGTTGATTTGCCAAGTGTCCGAGTTACACCCCTACGTGCGTTTTTGTCCTCATGTGTTGATTCCACAGGACCTTTTCCTTTACTAATGAGCAAATATTGTCTGTACTAGTACAAAGGCAATTCACTTAGAGTTGACCTCTGATCTTAGCACTGATTCGTTTTTAGCAGCCTTCCGTAGATTCATATCTCTTCGTGGGCAATGTTCCATAATCAGAAGCGATCAAGGTATCAATTTCAAAGGAGCCAACAACGAACTTATTAAGTTGGCACGAATCACTGCTGAAAGGCTTTCAATTAATTGAGAGTTTAACCCCCCGGGTCCCGGGCGCGCCTCATTTTAACGGCTTAGCAGAAGCCGCAGTAAAATCTTTTAAAAATCACTTTTATCGTGTTCTCGGTTCACAAATTTTATCGTTCGAAGAGTTTTCAACACTTATAACTCAGATAGAGGCGGTTCTAAATTAACGTCCTTTATGTTCGATCAGTTGTGATCCGAACGATCTACAACTTTTAATGCCCGGTCATTTTTTAGGTTTTGAGCCAGTAATAAGCTCAGTTCCAGAACCCGATCTAAGCTCGATAACC
The DNA here is from genome assembly GCF_907165205.1 of Coccinella septempunctata. Lineage (NCBI taxonomy): Eukaryota > Metazoa > Arthropoda > Insecta > Coleoptera > Coccinellidae > Coccinella > Coccinella septempunctata. The sequence goes on along the minus strand of NC_058189.1, from coordinate 34,405,805 downwards.
GTAAGCCAGTTAAACCGCTGGCAATTAATCCAACGAATCCAAACAGATTTTTGGAAGAGGTGGTCGAGAGAATACCTTCATTCTCTCCAAGAGCGTTCGAAATGGTGTAATTCCACACCTCCACTTAGTGAAGGCTCACTTGTTCTCGTCAAAGACGAACAAAAACCTCCTCCTCGCTGGCCACTTGCCAGAGTCATAAAACTGCTTTGTGGCACTGATGGAGTTGCTCGTGTGGTAACTCTCAAGACGACAGGCTATGGTAACATACAACGTCCCGTAGTCAAATTGTGCCGTTGCCAATTCGTTAAAACGCTTTCCTCTGATATTTTTTGAATTAACTTTTTTTTCTCTCATTTCAATTTCAAGTTTTGTCTAAGCTTAGGTTCAAAACCTTCGTTTTGGCGGGGGAGAATGTTTGGAAATCTTCCAAATTTTATAAAATGATCATTTTTTGGTAGGTACGACTCAGAAATGAAATAATTTATTTTCTCTTTTATTTTTTTTTTGTTAAGCGTTCGCGGAGCACATGTCCATCTCTGTGGACAACTGCGAGGGTGAGGGGTCAGGAAATACATATGTGATTGTGCGCGACCAGTACCTAATTAACCGTCATCGCCTCAATATCGTACAATTTGTCGTCGCATTTTTCGAACTTGGGATTCCATCAAGAGTAAAATTTTCCATTGAGGGACTTCATTGACCTTTGCCAATTATTCAGTGCACTGAAGACGCTTCGATCTTGGCAGACTCAAGGAGTAAAGACTGAAATTCATTCAGGTGAGCAGTTGTCATTCTTCGAATTTATTGGATATGTGCTACCGACGTTCAAATTAATAAACTTTGTCTTCAATACTTTATTTCCTACAATTACAGTCAGAAATATATGAGAACCTGTATTTCTACCAAATATTGCTTCTACATTCATTGGTGCTTCATATTGAGGAATTGTGTATTTATTTATATTTCTTGCATCTAAACAAAGTCTTAATTCTCCATTTTTCTTCTTAACAACAACGATAGGATTTATAAATCTGGAATTACATTTTTCAATAATACCATTTTCTAACATTTTGTTTATTTCTATTCTTGTGATACTTCGTTTCTATATTTATAGGGTATTGGATATGTTTTACTTTTGAAATGTTCTCTTACATCCTGCAGTCTTTCCATATGCATTCCATTCAATTTCATTTTATCTTCTTTGTTTACCATCAGTTCGTTATCTTTGTCAAAATTTATTATATCTTCTCCTATTTGCAATTGTCCATTCTTGTAATCCACTATCACATTGTTCCTATGCATTTCATCTCTTCCAAGTACCATATCATAATCCATATTATCAATTATTATAAGTTGCATTTTATATTCTTTATCATTGAATATAATTTCTCCCATAATGCCCACTGTAACAATTTCGTTCTAATTTGAGTTCTTTCACAACATTCTTATTGATAAGTGTTATTTCTGAACCAGTATCTATTAAAATTTTGATATTTTTTTTATAAAATTTAGCTTTCACCTAAATTAAACTTTTGACATCACTGTAATCCATATTTTCTCCTAAATTTATAAACTCTCTTGGATGTTGATAAATATTGTTGTTTTCAATAGGTGCTTTTATTGAAAATTTTCACATCTGTCTTCATTCAAAATTCTTACATCTTCCTGTGAATTACTCTGCCTGTTCATAACATTTATTCTTCTATTCCCTTGTGGATCTGATCTATCTTCCTCGCTTCTACTCCTTCTTTGTTGGTCAGTGTATTCTCTTTGATATTCCCTTGATTGTCTCATTTGATTTTCATTTCTGCTGTGTGATTCTGATTTCGGTAATTGTTTCTGTATCTTGTATTGTTATTCCTATAGTTATTGTTGTAGTTATTATAATTAGTTAGTTAGTATAGTTATAATTATTTTTTGTCCTTCCTGCATTTCATTTCTCTGGTTTTGTCTATTATTATTGTTATTCCTATAATGGGTTATTATAGTGGGTTATTGTTGTGAATGTATTTTCTCCTCAACCTGTATTCCTGACTCATCAAAAATTGACATAATTTATCCATATTTTTGAAATCATATAATAACAACAAATCTTCTAAATCTTTGTCAAAATGCTGTATTATTAAACTCCACTATGTATTTTTCTGTGAAATCTGCATTTAAATATTGTGCAACACTATAAATTTGCATCGCATACCTGTGATATGACGATCCTTTCATGGGGTTGAATTTTCCACTAAATAAATAATTCGTTTTTAATAACCTTTTGTAGTGCTGCACCCCAAAAATTATCTAGAAATTTTGATTTGAACTCTGTAAAATTATCTAAATTCATTTCCTTGTTGTTGAACCATAATAGTGCCTCTTCAGATAATAAATTTCTTATATATTCTTTAAACGTTCTAAATGTTGAGAAAGATCCCTCCTTATTTTATAGATATCTAATAAATGGAACAGGATGTTGCCTTTTTATTTTTCCATTGAAGTTCCATTTGGAATTATCTGAATTAATGATTTCTGGTGTGCTAAAATTCTCTTTGTTCATTACTCTTTGTAAAATTTCATTTTGTTTTCCTATGATCCTTTAATTTTATTCATATCTGCATCCAATTTCTCTCTCACCTCCTTTCGAATGCGATTTTCCGTTGTTTCCAATTCTTCCTGACATTGTCTCATCATCATACCAATTTTCCTTTCCATTTTCTCTTCTGTTTTATTGACTCGTACATTGAAAATTTCATTAATTTTTATAGAACCTTCTTCCATTCTATTTTCAAAGCTTTTTTTATATCTTCTAATCTTTCTGCCGTTATTTTTATTGCTCTTGAATTTTCTTCCATTTTCTTTTCCATTATTTCCGCAAACTCTTTGATTTCCATGAAATCCATAGATTAGAGAAACCTCTTTGAAATTCCCAACTGAAATAATCTTTTATATGAAACTAAAATTTGTACGATTTGAATTATTACTCACGACAATTCAACAATACTTTCATTTGGATAAAACTGAACCATAACAGTATATATTCATATATACTTAAAATTGCAAATAATCGATGCAGATTGTGGTTATTATACTTGAATTTTTATTGAATAAATGTGAATTTACAATGTGTGATGCTGATTCATCCTCGTCCAATTTCTTGATCATCTAGTCAACTAAATGATATGTCCGTGATGAAATTCCCCTCCTCAATATTGTTCTTGTATCGAGCAAAAAGGCTCAGAGAGCAGAACTTCGAGATCTTGCGGAGTAATTCTTGGTTCATAAATATTTCTACATAACTCAACTCTTCTTTTACCAGCGTTTTCAACTCCTGATATCACAATGCATCGATCCGATCGCCTACTAGATGAAATGAGATGGAAAGTCTTGTCGGTTATAATATTTCCATCTTCGAACATTTCGTACGAGTAGTTTTCAGATTTCGACGCCATATTGAAAACGAAGCGTTTTGATTGAGTCGCTAGAAATATCCAATGTACACGAGGAGAGAGCACACAAACTGGACGATCGACCAACTCAATTGTTCTAGAATAGTATCAAAGTGGTCAATAGTAAAGCGTTTGCGCTGTTGCAATGCCTAGCACTGAGCAACATTTTTTTGTTTTTTTTTGGTGTAGCAGGGGGAAAATCTGCAAAGACAGACGAACACATCCTCTCCTGCGGGGGAACAAGTGTGGGGATTCCCACTCTCCTGAGCTCGAGACCCACTAAAAACCCTAAACTGCTTCTTCATAGGTTCCGGGCACTTTGCCTGTTAACCAGTTGACTCTTATGGTTTCTGGACTCTCACACGATCATAGTCGTGTTGATAGTTGTATGCTGCCTATATCTTCTATAGTTTTATTCATCGTCAACTTGATGTTCTTATTCTGCCTATGAGAGGATAAAGTCTACTCATTGCGGCTTTTATTTTATCGACTGCACATTTGATGTGGTTTTTCCATGTTAGTCCTCTGTCAAGCTTCACTCCTAGGTATGTTGCTTCATTTTCCCATTCAACCTCTTCTCCATCCACTTCAAGGTTTTCTTCCATCCTCAATCTTCTCTCTTGCAATAGTATTGCTTTAGTCTTTTTTCCATTGATTTGGATTTTCCATTTGATGCACCATTTGAGTAATTCATCTATGGCTTCCTGCAGTCTCTGGTGTATGATCTCTGGGCGTCGATGTCTGAACGCTATTCCTGTTTCATCTGCGTACAAGGTGAGGATAATTCTAGCATTCTTCGGGATATCATAAACGTATATTACGTAAAGCAGAGGTCCAAGTACCGATCCTTGAGGCACTCCCGCTTCCAATTGTCTGGTTTGGTCTGCATTTCTTCGGTGACGTATTCTATGAGCTGTAGCAATTGGAGTTCAGTCGAATGTTCTCGTCGAAAACCAAATTGTTCGGTAGGAATTATCTTCAACATTTCTGTTTTCTCATTCAGCATTTTAGCGATAACCCTCTCGACGATTTTTCCTAGTGCTGATAGTAGGCTGATTGGTCTATAATTTTGGGGAAATTTCCGTTCCTTTCCAGGCTTGTTGAAAACTATCATTTCTGCAGTTTTCCATCTCTTTGGGTACTGAGCAACACTTAAGCTGCGATAGTTTATATACCGAATCGCTGTCGGGAGCATGTCGTAGTTATCCCCTCTACCCGAACAACTTTTCGCCTTGTTTGTCCACCGCATTTCATAATTATTCGGTGCAGTCTGAGATAGAATTTTAATTCTATTTTTATCGCCACTTGAGACGATGAAAACAATGATACTAGTATTCTTTATTTTTCTCCATTATGTAGTCCCTCATCAACGAGTTATTTTCATTTTTTCTATGCTGTTTTCATTATTTCAAAATCAAAATTAGGGCTAGGATGAATAAGATGATTCCAATATTTTCTTCGCTGACTTGTAATGATTCTTTCATCTTAAAAAAATTCAGGTTGAAGGAGATTCGGCATATAATGAATGACAAGGCCTATATGTCATTCATTTTATAAGATTGAGTGAAATTACATACAAGTTTCTCATTGTAAGAAAACGCAAACCTTGACCGGAGATGCTTCCCTATTATATGGTTCAGGAACAATAAACGCAGCCTTACTATGTGGTCTGCTTACTACCTGACTACCGCCAAATGCTCTGGGGCCAAGACGGCCAGATCTCCGACTTGTTGGAAATGCGGACAAACCGGCCACTTAAGAGGAGACTGTAGAAACCGAGCACTATTATTTTGCTCAAGATGTGGACGAAGCGGAATTATGAGTCGCGATTGTGACTGTCCCAGGTCGAGAAACTAAGTAGGGAAAGATTTGCTACGAGGCCATGCCCGACCCCCGTTCGCTACGTTTCGTGTGCCGTCACCGAACACCAGGGAGACCGCCGCCCTCACATCAAGGTCAAGATATTTGGGAATGTGTTCCGAGCTCTTTTGGACACTGGAGCTACCAGATCATATTTCGAGTGCACCGAAATGAACCTGTGTAAGGCCAAAAGACTGCCAACAACCCAGGAACGGATACCGAACGCCATCCTAGCTGATGGGAGTATAGCAAAAATACCGTTGGTCGTTAAACTTCCGCTCAACACCCAAGGTGGGCAAAATTGGTGATATCTGAATTACAACATTTTCAACCCAACGAGATAGAGGAAAATGCATGGCACATTTCGGTCGTCTTTTTTCGAGAAACTAATAATGTCATCAACTGCATTACTCTATCTTCTTTTGTTTTCGAGTTATAGGTCAAAATTATTTAAAATTTCAACTTTGGTCATTATCTCCGTTTCTGTTTGAGCTAGGATGTTGAAATAAAAACATTATACAGACACTTTTTTGATAGCAATCCAGTGGCACACTATGATTTTAAACTACTGTTTTCATTAGAAAAAACACAACTTTATGTTATAGCTCAGCAAATAAACCTGTGGGAAAAAATCATAGTACGCCACTGGATTGCTATCAAAAAGTGTCTCTATAATGTCTTCATTTCAACATCCTAGCACAAACAGAAACGGAGATAATGACCAAAGTTGAAATCGCCCAAATTTAAATTTTGGCTCATAACTCAAAAACAAAAAAAGGAAGAGAAATGCAGTTGATGGCATTATTAGTTTCTCAAAAAAAAAAAACGACATGAATGGTACATTCATTTTCCTCTATCTCGTTGGGTTGAAAAGTAGTAATTTAGGTATCACCAATTTTGCCCACCCTGTACGAGATGCCCCTGATGTACTTGCCGGGGCTGAACCATTATGTCCTGCTGGGGATGGATTTCCTGATTCCGAACAACGTACAATTATTTCCGGCCGCCGATGAAATTATGATCAACGGAAAACCGCTGCCGACCCAGTCTCTGAACACTAATTGCCGAGAGGCCGACGGGATCCCACTTGGAGCTGACACCGAGGGAGCAACAACAACTACAAGAATTCTTAACGACGGAATTAGCCAAGTTCCAGGACATCAAAGGGACAACACCGCTAGTGGAACAAAAAATATATAGATTTTGAAGAACAAATTCAGAAAAATAGATAAAAAAAAATGGAAGAATAAACAATAGAGATTTCGAAAGAGTTTGCAAAATATGAAGACAAGATTGAAGAACAGGGCGAGACAAAAGATGATTTCGAAGACAAAATATATCAAGCACAGGAAAATTTGGAGATAATTGTAACAAAACAGTGGAAGAATTCGACAAAAAAATAGAGAATTGTGAAATGAATATTAAAAGACATTAGAAATAGAAACCAACAATAATACCAACAAGGATTGGGAGGACTTCGAGAAACAGAGGATCACAGAGGAAGAAGAGAAGTTAGAAATTGAAACAGAAATAACTGATATCAGAGACAAACTGTCTCTGCTGATATGGACAAACATTGAAAATTCAACAAATGCATGGAGTTGACCAAAGGTTCAAGTGGCTCACCGTAACTCATCAACCATAAATTATCATTTATGGACACCATTTATAATTACTTGCACTGGAAGAAAGCAAATTATGGGGATCTGAATGGAAATTCAATTAGGAGATATGGAGACGATAGCCGGAGAAAATACAATGGACCGAAAATTGGAAAAGAGAAAGAAAACTGGAAGGATAAACCACCAGATATTATAATAAAAAGTGTAGAAAGAAAATGTGGACAATGAAAAATCGTTGAAATTTATTTCCATTTGCATTTTTTTTTTGTAATCCAAATGTCAATCATTTTCAGGGGAATTGATATATGATCCAGTTCCTTTAAAATTTAAATACATAATATTTTTAATATTTTTTTATAATATCTAATTAAACAACAAATTATTTTCGTATGTTTCAAATTCTTCCAGTTGACAAAATAGATCAACAAAAGGGTTTCTCAGCTGAAAAAATGGTGATTGTTCAGTTAAGTTTGAAATATTATTATTGATGAATTGTAAATAATACTAAAATCTATGAGCGCTAAATGTATCGTGGAAATAGTTGCATAGGAGATAGAATGAACTGAAGATTGTCAGTCAGTGAGATATTTTTTTGGAGAAAAGTAATATTTTATTTGAATGAATGGAACCCAAAAATATAATATAATATAGACGAGAAATAATTGAATGGTTCCTGGAATTGTGTAAATGTAAAGTGAAATTTTTAATTAATAAAGAAAAAACAGCATCAACGGACCATAACAATATATATTCTTTTGAATGTAAGCAATACATTTTTGGTTATCAATATGTATGAGTTTTAGCAAAGGTTAGTGTAACGGGGTATCATACAATTTGGAGTATGATACAAGAGCTTAGGAAAAAACCTCAGTAAAAAAACCCTGCCTACCCGAGAGTAGTGTAGTGATGACAAATATGTTTACAGAATAAGCTTTTAATACTAAAGGGCTTCTTTTCCATTGACATATGATCGATAATAACCTATTAGGCAGTAGTCTGGTTTGCTATAGCAGAGCAGACGAACACGAGGAAAATACCCAACAAGGTACGAAGCCTTGCCTGTGCGTACATCAGTGAAGCTATGAGAACGTGCTCAACTAGAGAGCACTTGAAGTCATCACAGATCTCACTCCTCTACATCTAGTGTTAGATAGGGTAGCCCATAAGGCCATCCTCAGAATATCAGGGAATGTACAGGTAATGAGAGAATTAAAAGTCAGAGAGCCTGGTCCTCTCTAAACAAGTGTACATCTCACAGCTCACAGCGAACCTACCTAGTGATGTTATGATTGAAAAAGTAAGCATTGAGAAGAACACGATGCTTTGTAAAAGAGAGGAATGGAAAAATGAATACACTACACAGAATGTCAAAGTTAATACCATGAAATGGTATATTGATGGTTCAAAAATCACGAAAGTGTACCTACACTTTCGAGACTCTTTCTCGAGTGTTTTTCAGGAAGAAATACATCGTAAGACGCGTGGACATAAACCTAGATAGAAACTATCAAGGATGTGACATAGTGATCCATTCTGATAGTCAAGCTGATATGAAACAACTAAACTCATCATATGTCATCGTAAACGAGGAAGCCAACACACTCGCTGGAAAGGAAGCACAAACGCTACTTACTTGAAAGTTTCGTCGTCAATCTCAATGTCGGAAATCATTAGTGCGATAAAAAATATGAAAAATGATAAGTCACCTGGTCTAGACGGCGTTCCAGCGGAGATATTGGGTGAAGACACTGTCAATAGTCTCCTAATACTATTAGATCTGGGAACAAGGAGATGTGCCTTTAGTTATCAACCTCTATAAGAACAAAGCCGATACGTCAAATTGCAATAATTACAGGGGCATATCGTTGCTTAGCGTGGCCGGTAAAATTCTCTCGAAGATTATGGCTAATCGTCTGCTTCCACTCTTAGAAAAGCTATTGCCTGAATCCCAGTGCGGCTTTCGACCAAATCGAGGTACGGTGGACCTAATTTTTACACTGAGACAGCTGCAAGAGAAGGCCCGTGAACAACAATCCAGGATCTATACAGCCTACATCGATTTAAGGCCTTCGACTCGGTGAATCGGAGAGCGCTAAGGAAAATCATGGGACGCCTTGGAGTACCCGAAAATTTTTTAGGAGTGCGCAAGATCTTCCATACCAACAACACCGCTAAAATAAGGCATAATGGCTCTATAACCGACCAACTCTGGAATAAAACAAGGCTGCGTGTTAGCGCCTTTACTGTTCAAGCCATAGCTGTCTCGATAATTGCTGACATGATTATGCCTGTAAGAGGTGTTGGAATAAGATTCAGATTTGATGGAGGCCTATTTAACCTGAAGCGCCTCAGAGCAAAAACCCGTCCAAATTTTATCACAGAACTTCAATATGCAGACGACTGTTTACTCATCGCTAGCAACTCAGAGGATCTACAGATAATGATGGACACCTATAAACATATATACGAAGCTTTAGGCCTTAGACTAGATATCGACAAAACCAAAATCCTGGTAAGTCCGCCAGAAAGGATATCAGTCTGGAGAATGAAACTCTAGAACAGGTCGAGCAGTTCATATACTTGGGAAGCTTAATAAACAGTTTCAAAATCATGACCTCAATCTGAAGACAGCTGTTTACAAAGCAGTGGTCCTCCCAACGCTTCTTTACGGAAGCGAAAGCTGGATGCCCAACACACGACATATTACAGCTTGAACAAACGCAACAACGTCATCTAAGACAGATAATGCACATCAGATGGTTCCACTGAGTGTCGAATGCAAAATTCTTGCAACGCGCGAGTTGTACAACAATTGAGACTCAAGTAGTGAGGGCCTGACTCAGATGGAGCGGCCACATTCTGAGGATGCAAGACACAAGTCTCCCCAAAATAGCTCTGTATAGCGAATTCACAGAGGGAGCCCGGAAACCAGGAGGCCGTCAGTCCCTAAAATCAGTTAATGCCAATCATAACTGGGAACAACTAGCGTTAAACAGGTCACAGTGGAGGTCTTTGGTACACAGTTATAATGGAGACTCGAGAAGGATACAGCGGCGAACAGATCTTGTTGGTGACTTTTTTTGTAGATTTATTGCCGGCAACGGGATGCAGCAATGAAGAATGAATGAATGACAGTTTCTGGAGAAGGAAGAAACCAAAAGAGAAACACTGTAGAAATCTTTCAGGAATTGATCATTCCAAGAAATTCCTACAGAATTTTAACCCTAGAACGCCAACGTCCCTAATTCCCAACAGTAACGCCAACCATACGTAAATTTTACGTGTTCAACATTGGAAGAAAATGATAGCGTGTATTTCTCTGTATAGGTTATTAAACAATTTTGGTTTCAAAATATTTTATTTATACATAATTTTAATAACATTCAAATGAAAAATATACCTGCAGAAGGTAAAACAAAGAAGCTTAATATGGCATATAAAGTGAGTAATATTATTTATTGACATTTTGGACGCAATCATAACATATTTTTATCTGATGTTCTCCACAAAGTGCTCGTGGACAGACGTGACAGTAAGTTATCGTCATTCTTTTCTTAGCAGATGGACAGATGCTGCAGTATGAACGTTTTCCCTTTTGTTCCACTTTGGTTATTGTTGGAGCTTTTTCCCCCATCACATTTGATATACATTCCTTCAAATTTCTGGACAAGGTAGGAATGCTGCGCCTTGTTTCCTGCCAAGGCATGGTCAATTGTTCATGAAGTGTCAACATATACTTGAGTCTAGATGCTGGCTTTTTTTTCATAGCAGTCAAGTTGTGATTATAGATGACGTAGGAGTTCACTGCGGCAATGTTCATCATATTATAGAAGATACAAAGAGGCCAGCGCCGAGTCTTTCTATTACAACTCATGTTCTGGGACATTTGATCGAATGTATCCACCGCTCCCTTCGTGGAGTTATAAACATGTATAATTTCTGGCTTCGCAGTTTCGGGATTCAGGCAGTTCGAAGTATGCATCGTGGATAGCAATAAGACATTTTTATTTTCTTTCGGTTTATAGGAGATTAGAGTAGAATTTTTAGTAAAGACAGCCATTGTAGTTTTACACGGTCTAGATTTTATATCTAGTAGTTGTGGCGGTATCTGTGGTTTGTTTTTTCTGAGTGTGCCGACTACAGTCAATTTGAAAGGGGCTTCAGTTAGTTTATTGCTTAGAGGTATATTCGTAAACCAATTATCCATCGTGATGTTTCGTTTAGTTCCCCAAACTGGCTTAGTCAATAACTCGACATAATAATTAGCCAAAGGAGCTCCATTTGTTTTTGTTGATTTTCCAAGATATGGGCTTGCATTCAACACGTATTTTGTTGCCACATCACAGACCATTACGATCTTTATACCATATTTATTCGGTTTATTGGGTATGTACATTCTGAATGGACACCTCCCACGAAAACCAACTAGCTGCTCATCGATACACAAATATGCACTCGGTTTGTAATTTTCTGTGCAATTATGTATAAATTTATCCCATAAATCCGATATAGGAGCAAAATTAGATGCTGCTCTTCGTTCAACTCTTGTTGATTGGTCATCAAATCTCAGAGCATTTTGTAAAAAGAGAAATCTTGTTCTACTCATAGTAGCTCGATATCTGGATCCTGAGAATGAATCGTCGAATAGGAGTTCAGCTGAGAGGTGGTTGCTTTTCAAGGCGGCAGCTAAGATTAAAAGTCCAAATAAAGCCTTCAGTTCACTTATTGACGTTAGAGAAGTGGATGCGTTTTGTGTTTTATACTTTTCTTGCAAGACAACTATTCTTTGATTCGTATAAATTAGTATGTCTGACAGTACGTCATCGTTGAAAAATAGAGAAAACGCATCGAGAGGCTCAGTAAGCGCTTTAGCTGGGCCAACTGGACCAGGTCTGATATAAACCACATTTCTTGCCGGAGTTTTCCCCTTTTCAGATATTGGCGGTGTATCACTCCACTTATACCCATCTTTTCCAAAGAAATTATTTGGAAGAATGCTTTCTTCTTGGTTTTTCTCTTTCAATGGTGTTCATCCTGAGCATGAGCTGACTGAGTGTGAGGTGGATGGAATAGCATCATTCGCTAATTTTTCTTTTTTTGCCGTCGATCCTTCGGAAATAATACCTTGTATTCTTTTCTGGCCCCGTCTCCATATGGTTTGTAGCTCCTCGGCGTATGAATCCTCATCTAATGGATCTGGAACATAATCTCTATCGGCAATGCTGTCGTCGCTGTCATAATCAGCATCTATTTCTTCCGGATTTTTTTCTTCTGAATCGCTTATATCACTAAAATCGCTTGCTGCAAGAATTTCCTCTAAATCCTTATCGCTTAATTTTTTTTTGGAACTTAAAATATCTTTCGCACTCATTTTCGCTGGAAAAAATGCACATTTATAAGGAAAAAAATATAACTCTAATTATACTCACGTTTCCGCCAATCATACGTCAAAAATACGTGTTGTGATTTATAGGTAAACGCCAACGATACGTAAAATTTACGTGTGGATTTTCACTCCTAGCACTATAACACACTAAAACCGACTGATGTGATGCCGCATTCGGCGGCACTTATGGGTCTAAGGAGTGGGGAAAGCACTGGCGGGCGCTCGTCCCGCGGAAACAGATATCTAGGTTGTAATAGTTAGGAATTTAAAAGACATACGTAAATTTTACGTGTGTTGGCGTTCTAGGGTTAAAACTGCAAAATCCAAGAAATATTTGGATCTGATTAAGAATAAGTAAAGCCTTCTCACCAGCTTCCTCACAGGTCATTGTAGCCTTAGAAATCATATGATGAGAATGGGCATATCACAGCTTATCACTGACGAATGTAGATTCTTTGGGGAAGAGGGGGAAACTTCTGTTCACCTGCTTACAGAACGCCCTGCCGTTGCAGGCCTGCGCAAGAAATGTCTTGAACGAGATAATTGCTCATGACGACTTATCCTACTTGAAGCCCTCTCAGATATTGGAGTTCATTGGATCTCTGAAACTGGAAGGCGAGCTGTAGAAGACGCGGTTGTGAGAACAGCTCTGACGGGGGCACAAAAGACCTTAAGGTCGCAGTGAATATAAGCCCCCTTACCAAACTATAACTGGCCTAGTCAACCTCATTCAATCAACCAGTAATGGGATGAAACACGAAAAACACTTCTGCTGAATTGCTGAACACAGTGTGCAGCTCTAAACTGACTTTAGATTACTAGTGTAAAGGGCAATAAAACGCGTTTAATTACTTTAATATTTCTATTGAAAAGTTCCAGTGTGAATTAAATGGACGTGACATTTGAAGCTTAACCAAAATAAAAAATATTAATTTATAAACAATCTGATATAAATTTCACTATCAGAAATAAATTCTTATTTACATTGTAAATAACCATCTATAATAAATATGTATGGAGTACGAAAGTAAAAAAAATAACTCATTGCTATGCACCCAAAAGAAGCTCACTGCTTCTATTTAGTTTTTTGTTTTAACCTCAGAGTCTTATTTGTGTTCTGATCAACTTCGGGTAAGTCAGATTCATCATGGTTCTTCTTATCTGAAAACGAGGTCAAGTAAATGAAGTCCAATAGACTGTTCAAGGATCTTTCTTACTTTTTTTTGACTTCTCCTTCTTCGATTTTGACTTAGGTGTAGGTAGGTATGCAACATCCTCTTTAGACCTGGAGATTTCGTCAGAGATCAAATTGAAAATGAGATATCTGAAAATAAAAAACATTTCAATATCAATTCAACGAATTGAAGGTTTCTTAATCAATTGATAAGCATAACTGGATATTTTGCTTTCTACAAAGAAATACAGAGGGATCAAAAAGTAACACATAAAGTTCATATCTTCAGTATTTACTATTTGATAGAAAAGTACTAGAACAGATCAATTTTTATTTCAAATTATGCAGCTTTCAGTGCATAATCAAGGAGTTCCATTCGATTGTATTATAACGATAGAATTATTACAGAATGGTATCAAAAACCCATGTCATCAGGACATATCCTAAACTTCATCAACACAAGTAAAAACAATTAAAACAAAGTGGTCCGCCCCCAATATCTACAAAATAATTTACATAGACTTCACAACTTGTGGATTTGCATCTCATATCCAAGGAGATTATTGAATAGATAAGGACATATCACTGAACCTGATGCAGGTAAAGTGCAAGCAATACCTCTAAGCATTAGCTTAGAGTGAGACAGTCGCTGAAGAAAGATTCCACTCTTTACCGTACTACCTGGTCATCAGACCTTCCATTAAAAAAATCTTTAATAAACGTGTTAGTGATGACGATAGGTTGTTTGTGGCAAAACGCATGCCTTGTTCCCTAAGCAGAATTGTTTAAAAAAAAAAGAAATAACTCCTTCACTAAACAAATCGAGAGCGGTATATACGATGAATTGTGCATATCTCGATAATAATTATATAGAACAAATGGGTAGATATTTTAGAACAAGGATAAAAGAACACATTAGGAACTACAATATGTCAAGACAGACAACCAGTTTGTCCAGACATATTTTTGAAACAGAACATAGTATGAATTCTTCGGAAGCAAAAATTTTGAGAACAATGCCTGATAAGTTAGGTTAAATTGAGTTAGTCAATATCTAAACCATTCAATAAAGAAAAAAAACAATCAATATTTTTGTTTCATTTTTCATTTGCCACAAACTTATTCCTTTTTAGGATAATAACAGTATTGTTGAAGAAAATGAAATTTATCAATTCGTACTGACCTTGCAGAAAATTCCATATGTATGAAATAAATCATATAAAAATCACAAATTTAATGATTGATAATGAATAGGATCACTTTGAATATGAAAAATAGACCACTGTTATTTCATAGTTTCAAGACTTCACTTCTATAAGTCTTCGATGACTTCTCACATTTTTTCATTTGATTTTAGCATATAGTGAAAAATGTAATTCATAAAACTTACAATTGTAGCAGAAGAATTCCTCCAAGCATTGAAAGACGTATAACTGGGATATTATAGTAACCATCCTGAATATTCAATTCCTTCTGCTCTGACAATGCTAACCCATACCAAAGTGTGAAAACTGAGATCACAATAGATCCCAACCTAGCAATGAACCTCAAAGCTGTAGCTACAAGGGTACTTGCTGAAAAAACAAAAATAAAAATTTCATTTCGAAAGAGGAAACAACAATGCTTCAAAACCAAAATGCACTTTAAACTATCAGCATTAAATCAACAGGATCCTAGACCTGAACCAGGAATAAATAGAAAACTTCACTATAGTGCTCAAGATTTTATTGCAAATATTTTTTCTTGGGTACAATTAGGGATAAAATCTATCTGTACAAATCTTAACCTTTTAGCAAACTTGTAATTCGAATTTTGAAATTTTTAGGAAAATAAAACACATGATAAAAAGTTATGATTTCAAGGTAAGTTTAGGTTAGATTAGTTTAGGATAGGTAAGAATATTTTGCATTTTTATTTTATGTATTTTATGTATATTTGTATTTTGATGAATCTTTGAGAAAACATAACTCTCAAATAAACACTTTGCTAAGATTGAAGCTGTCAATGGATTAACATAAACATAACTGAGCATGATTATTTTAAAGCACTCAAAATACCATCAAAATTTTGGTATTAATTCAAAGTTAGCTTACCTTTAGTGAGTTTTTCATCTTTGTCAACAGTTTGAATTAGTTGGGATACATGGAAAATAAGTTCAGAAATATGGTGAAGAACTAGAAGGCAAACTAGTAAACGATTGAACCTGAAAAAATTAGCAATAATGAGAAAACATTAAAAAAACTATCATGTGTGATTAGGATTTGGGCCAGTGGCGATCGGTGAGCATTTTTTTCTGCAGATTCTTTCATTGACGCTGTTAGTTAAGCTATCACACGCACAGATATCCAAGTTCAATTACCTCATAAAGTATGGAATAGAAACCAGAACTAAACCAGCCACACTATAAGCTGCCTTTCCAAGATACTCCTCCCTCTTAACTCTCTGGAAGTAAAGCTCAGGCAATTCATGTAGACTGTACGCTAGCTGAATAATGAAGTACAATTTGGTAACAAAAATCATGGGTGCCGGATATTCACTCCACAATCTCGAAATTTCAGGTAGGAAGCGCTCTTTCATGATGATATCGAATCCCCATAGTACTGATAACAAGTAGAAAACAGCGAGTTGTCCACTATTATTGAAAACTGCTAATTTCGACTTGGAAAGATGCAGCTTCTTCGAAATTTTCTGTAAAAAAACAATAAGAGCTTAAATACGTGGTGTTTCAAGTAGAGAATACATGAAAACTATACAGAGTGTAAATGAATAGTTGTGAAAAAGTTTAAAGGGTGAAAAGGGAGGAAAAAATTGAAAACTGGTTTTCAGGTGTCAAATTAAGGGAGCAGAGGTTGCGTAAAAGAAAATTATAGGGAGAACCCATAGTACTTTTTGTTTAGGAATCACCCCTTTAAATTTTTTCGCAACCGAAACGGCAAATTTTGTCATTATGGAATACAACTAGAGATGAAATTTTGCCGGCAAAAATTTCTTTGTAATTGTAATTTGAAAGTTTGTTGATTGGCAATTTCGCGAATGACATTTGTATCGCTTTGGACGAGAATGGGTCAATTTAAATTTCGAGTAAAACACATTTGAACTTTTTTCGCTCTAGAAAATCATTAACGTCTAGCTCACGACAAGAACTATATAATTCAAGTTTCAGCTTGTCAAATGTGTTTTGAAGTGAATGTCCTGATATCTGGGTGATCCATAATAGGTAAAAGAAAACACTATACCAGATAAATTACTTAGGTGATATTTAATCTCTCAACATGTTTCGAGCTCAATAAAGCTCATCTTCAGGAGTAATCACGTAAGTGAAGATCAAAATCTTCAAACACCATTCACCGAAAATCGCTCAGAGTCATGTAGATGATGATCTAAAATGATTCCTCCCGGAAATTTATTCACAATTTACAATTATAAATGTTTATACATTTATATATATTAGTTCGTGCACTAAACTGCCTTTTAAATAACAATTTCCGGGAGGAATCATTTTAGATCATCTACATGACTGAGCGATTTTTGGTGAATTGTGTTTGTAGATTTTGATCTTCACTTACGTGATTACTCCTGAAGATGAGCTTTATTGAGCTCGAAACATGTTGAGAGATTGAATATCACCTAAATAATTTATCTGGTATAGTGTTTTCTTTTACCTATTATGTCAAATGTGGGTTACTTTTTACTCCTATTGAATATTTTAAATCAGCCTTGTAGAAAATAGTATATTCACTTGAAAAAAATTGTAGATCTTTTAGAAATTTGGTTAGAACTCAACGAATATGCTACAAATCGATGTCTTCGCTACTACAAAATTTGAGCTTTTTTGAAGTTGTCTACAGTTCTTCCCCAGAATGAGGAGTATTGCGAAATGCATCAAAGAAGCAGCGGAGGAAGCGATTAGAAAGCGTAAAATTAATGTAAACGCGACAAACCACACCAAAACATGGTTTTGTCAAGAGGTAAAAGAACTCTCTGAATCAAAACGGAAATGTTACCTAACATACAAAAGCCCACCGTCGGAATGAACTCACGCAGAATATGTCCAAGTAAGAAACAGAGTAAACGCAAGAATAAGATCAATCAACATTGGGCTAATTTTACTAGCGACATGGATCACGACCTGTATGGCGCCCAAAGGAAAGTATGGAAAATGCTTCGGAACAGAAAAAACAAGTTAACGAGTTCGTGCAGACCAAAGGAGTACCAATAGAGACATGGCAACAGCATTATAAAGAGCTTTACGATGTTGAGGAATTGCCGAATATAAACGAATACGAAACAGATATAAGTGGTACTGTCACTGATGAAGAGGTAGAAGCAAAACTCAAGAAATTGAAAAACAGAAAATCACCCGGACCGGACGGCATCCCAACGAGCTTTTAAAATATAGAGGCCCCGAACTTGCAAGGAAACTATCGCAACTATTTAACAAAATCTTAAACAAAACGGAAACACCAGACGAATGGCATAACAGCATCACCATACCTGTATTTAAGAAAGGACTAAAAACCTGCCCATAAAACTATAGAGGAATAACTCTCTTGAATACAGTAATGAAACTTTTCACGAATATTCTCAAGGACAAACTGGGAACGCAAATTAGGAATGCTGAAGAACAACAGGGCTTCACAAAGGGACGGTCAATAACAGACGCAGTGTCTAATAATAAAATAAAATATTAAATAAAACAAATAAAAGAAAAGGCTACAGAGTACAATATGCCAGCGTATATCTGCTTCATTGACCTAACAAAGGCGTATGATAGGGTACGGTTGAGAGACATTCTACAAATATTAATGGAAAATAAGGCACCACCAAACATAACGAAGATAATCCATAACCTAAATAACAATAACGTAACAGAGGTCAAGGTAGGAGATCATTTGACTGAAAATATCCCAACACCGGGAAGAATTAGACAGGGTAACAGTCCCTTTTTGTTTAATCTCCTCATGGATAAAATTATAAACGAAGTAACATGTCTCAACCTCGGATACAGACTGGGCAACAAAAGAGTTGGTATGGTGTGCTACGCCGATGATGCAGCAATTATTGCCGAACCAGAAAACGGCCTACAGAGACAACTCTTTCAGTTCTTCCTAGTAAGCCGCCAACTCAATATGAACATTTCTATCAGCAAAACCAAATGTATGACAATCGCGAAGGATCCGCTCAGATGTAAGCTGGTGGTGGAGAACAATCCCATAGAACAGGTGATGCAATTCAGATATCTGGGCATAGATTTTGGGGTGTTTTCTTATATCCGAATACAATTGACCCTTTATCAAACTCTGGGAAATGATTGGGTGTATCCTTTTGCCGTATTTTCTTCCGCTTATGGAGCTCAAAGACGCACACTGTTGCTAACTCGTCAAAGTCCATATTGCAACTGCATGTCGGCGTCTACCTAGAGACCAAACTATTCGGCTGCGTATGTGTGCGCACTCGAAACGCCTGCAATCAAACTGTTGAGCAACTATCGCGAAACTGAAAAGTTGCATGTCTTCGACAGGCCTAATTGTAAATATATTATGGACCCGTTGTCAATCGCGCGGCTCTAGCATTACGACTGCAGCGGCCGAAGCGGCTCTGGCTTCACGACTGCCCAAAGAGCAGTCCAGTCGCCGCGGTTTGTATGAACTATTCTAATGAATTTTTTTCAGCCGTTGAATTCAAAAATTAACTGAATGTGTCTTGAGGTTTGTCAATGGTCAGAATATGATTAGATTACAGAACTTGCTCCATTGATTGATTGAGTATGTGTTGCAATTTGTCAAAAGAGTTTTAGGGAACATTAGTTTTCGAAATTAGATTCTTCCTATTAATTTTTGCCCAGTTGTCATGAATCAGCGCAGGAATTACCAGGGAGGCTGAAACATATATACACCAAACTGTAGACTGGTTTAAGGATTATTGTCCCTCATCTCCATCATCAGTGTAACACATCTCAACCGGAGCATAGTGTATTTGAGCGAGAATGGGGGCTGACCATGAGGGATATTTCACAATCCTCATCACGACACGCCGCCTGTCTGATTCATGACTAGCATGCATTAATATTAGAGCGACAATTCTGAATTGTCATTCCGTTTTAGATATTTCCGTGGTGCCCGTGACACTTGCCGGCGGAGTACTGTGTGCTCCGTGGTACAGGTCGATTAAATTTCGTTCATTCACGTGTTTCATGACGTAATTTTGTTTTATCCTTATTCGGAGCAGGTTTTTAAATCCGATTATAACAGGAAAAACGACATTCTCTGTTCGAAATTGAATAAAACATTTTAGTTTTTCATGGAGAGCATGCCGACATCGATGGTGAGTAAATCAACATAACGATGCCGACTGAATGAAGCAGAGGACCTTTTGTTGAAAACCAGCAGCGGCATCGAAGTATTAAATAAATCGATCCGACACCTGGCGTTCAACGTCCTAAGCTTTCTCCTACTCAAAGGCAAAGATTATAGAGTAGAAAGATAGGAAACGCCCTCGTATCGATAGTGCTAAAAACCGACTACATTTTGGCCTGTGAAAACACATAAGACAATGAGATGGCGCTGAAAACGTATTGTCAATACAGGAAAACTGTTTAATAACAGTTTTCTGTTTTATAATTGAGGGGCGCGAAATTCGAATTCTTTTCCTTGTAATGAATTTCAATATTGACCTTGTTGATTCCAGAAAACAAACTTCCTGAGCGACAAAACAAAAGGATGGTGTTGTTTTGTGACCAGGATGTTTGTTTTCATCTGAACATTGTTTGGAATCAATTGGTATCAGTGAATTACGCTGTTGGATGTGATAAATTTTTATTTGCAATCTATAAAAAATTTACAAAAATTTGAAATTATAAACAACGAAAAGTGCTTTGACTAGGACACAAGAGTATGGCTATCTGCTATAGGCACGGCAGAGGTGTTTTTTCTGTGAAAACGTTTTGAATTAATGAACTTAGTTGAATTTGTACAATTTATATCAGAAATTTATATAAACCAATATTCAATTTATCGTCATAGGATACACATTTTCGTTACTTACATATTATTTACAAAATTTTCAGAACCACAAATGAAAAAAACTTTACGGAGGTATACAAGACCTGTATTCAAGCCCATCAGTATAATTTCTTCATGCTTTTTTATGATTTCTTCATGGTATGGTCTTTTTAATATACAAATTGATTAATGAATGAACAAAACACTCACAGAAGGTTTCATAAAACTTTGACTTTCCAAACAACAATTTGACAGTCACCCGATTCCCAAATCGAAATCCATAAAACTTTTGCATTTCTGAATACATATATTGAAGGCAATTGAGAATCTTTGAATGGACGTATAAAAGTCATAATTTCCCCTAAGTGGGCCCTTCATGCAAGGTATGCTTCCTGCATACAACAATTTACGTGGATGAACAGTTCTCAATCGACTTGCAGTAAAATGTTCATTGCACATGGTGTAGTCATGTAGTGTTTGCAGGCCTTTACGCCCTGAAAATTTTATCCACTTCGAAGCACTGAAAAAAAATCAATGAATGACCTAGTCATATGTTACGAGTTTTAATACTTACATTCCCACGTTCCTTAGTAAAATTCATCTTATTTGATTCACAGTTGTTCACCATACAATAATTTTCGAATATTTTGAGGTTTTCGCCAAGAAATTAGACAAAATTTCAATAATCAGCAACTCTGAACGAGCTTGATAAACAAAAGGCGATACGAGAATCAAAACATTCAAAACCTTTTTGATCAAAATGGCCATTTCACAAAATTTCATGTCCATCGATTTAATATTTTAACCAGTCTAAGGGCCTTAAAAACACATTTGAAACTACATTTGAAACGACTCAAAATCACAGTAACATGAACCTAACCCTCATCGGCCCTGTCAAAATCAGCTGATCCGAAATGTCCAATTACGTTCTAGCTAAGGAAGACATTTAATAACCATATAGATGAAGATCAATTTTTTGAAAGAACGTTATTCACTGATTTATAGAGTATAGATATACAGGGTGAGTCGGCAGGAACGGACCAAACTCCAGGTGTGTATTATACACGTAAAAATAATTTCAAAAAACCCATATGTTCTTATACGATTCCAATTTGTTTTCAAGATATGGCGTGATTAAAATGTTTCAAATATTTGGACGAAGAGTTTCCAGGAGTACTGATTGGTCGAGGTGGTCCAATTAGTTGGCCTCCAAGATCTCCAGACCTCACACCACTGGTCGTGGGGCTGGCTTAAAAATAAAGTTTACAAAGTCGACACCCGAGAGGCCCTAATTCGACGCGTTAGAAATGCGGCAGTGCATTTATCACTTGAAAAAGCAACAAGAGCCCTTCGCAGACGAAGTATAATGTGTTTAAAGGTTAATGGCGGTATTTTTGAACATTTGTTGAAACAGCGCTATGATTGAAATCATGTTAATGTTTTGAAAACAAATGAGAATCGTACAAGAACATATGGGTTTTTTGAAATTATTTTTACGGTTTTAATACACACCTGGAGTTAGGTCCTTTCCTCCCGACTCACCCTGTATATAGATGAATTTTTTGAATGTTGATTTTAAATTTTCTCTGGATAATTACGAATGATATGGGTCTAAATAAATATGTTATATTCATATATTCAAATTGAAGCATTCGGAAAATATTATAAATGTTTTTCGGAATATTGTTTAGTGCTAGAAAAAATTTGCATTCGAAAATACCGAATTTCGAATGAAAAAAACGTAGAAATTGTATGTTTTTCCCATAACCAGAACTTTGCCTCATAATTCCGAACCTAGAAGAGAGAACATTTTATTGGTTTGTCAGTGAATTCTCCGTAAAAAAACGCCTGTAGAAGGCTCAAGTTAAGATCTGTAACTTCAGAGACAAAAAAATTATGGGACCTTTTTGAAATTGTCAAATCAATTTTTGCTAGTAACTCAAAAACAAAGGATCATAGGAGGCTATGGTTTCCACCATTCTTTTTTTCTCTGGAAAAGAGCTGGGAAACGTGGAATCTATTTTGCCCGAGATCACCTCACGGGACATCGAATTTTTGACACCCTGTACTTGGATAGAGGGAACAAAATTCGATGGGATTGAATGGTAGATTTTTAACTGTGTAAGAGATAGGGAAAAATGCATGGCACCTTTCCGACCTCTCGATTTTCAAAAGATGAATAATAGCCAAAGCTGCATCCCTCTATTTTCCTTTGTTTTCAAGTGGTAAGTGAAAACTTATTTTGATTACTAATTTCGTAAGCAGAAACTGAGGAAAATCAGCTGATTTAGACGTTTTGGAATTCACTATCTGTGAGCGAACCGCTGCATATCAAGAAACCCGAAAAATACCAAACGAAAGGAGCGTGCCAGCAAATATTTTCGAACCGGGAGCCAGATCAGAAACGCCTAAAAACACCAGGAATTAACGTGAAACTAACTATAAAAGCAGATCACATAAAATTTTCATTTTACAAGAATTTTAATGAAATATTAATAATCGTCCACTATATACAATGTAATATAATTTTTGAAATTAAATTTAAAATTTCGATCTAAGTAGACAGGAATGTTTCTTATATAAAAATAAAGATCAGATACTGAACATGGTTTCTTATCAGACCTGCTGAACTAAACACACTATGAAACAGCCTTTCTGTTAGCACTCTGAATAATGGTGTGACTAGATTGTAACTTTGGTTGATATTAATATCGAAGATGTTATCCATATGAATTTCTTTATTTTCATGTCTTCATTGAATTAATTTGAATTCCTCCTTATTAATTAGGATATATTTATTTCAATGTAAAGATAGTTTGACAGTAACAACAATGTTCTATTCAATTCATGGACTCATTTCAAATCTGAAGCACTTGCCAGTTATTGCCAATATATATGTCCCGTTCTTTCAATGGAAAAAATAAATTTTTATTTTGCTATACATATACCTTTGATCTTAGACCTTCTCTTTATAGAATAGATGAAATTTAAAGTCACATTCATGATGTTCTATTTCATCACATAGGTATTTTATTGAATAATTAAAATGTGGAGGAAGTTCTAACAGTATAAAGTACTTACGTCTAATACATATTCCTGAAATATCGCATGAACAACTACAACAATCAAGCTGTAGAAGAAAACAGCTGCCCAATCTTTGATACCAGGAGCATATAAGAGAACTTCTTCTGCAGTTTCTGGGTATGTAGTATTGTGTTGAAGAGCGATGAAAATCGAAGCAAACGGCGATGTTACCTAAAAAATTATTCTTCTGAATTTGTATTTTTCAATAGGTTGGTAACATATGGATCAGGGATACCCTACACAAATAGCAAAGTTAAAAAGTTTTGGATTTGATTTGGGCAAAATTAGGAGATATCATTCATCATCATTAGTAATGTTCACATACCTTTATCATAATTCCAACAACAAATATCATAGCCACACAGGATACAATATCGGCATGATTTTGAATTATAAATTCATGACTTAAAATCGGTGGATTTTTGTTGGTTTTTCGCAGCCCCTTCACCATTTTGGAATAAATGAGTTAAATATTTATCTAATAAGAATTACAGTGCACTATTTGCTAACGAATTATTAAGGAATTCAGTTCACCACATATCGGGAATCACCGTTAACAGTTAACAGGTCAACGACAAGAGAAGGGACTGAATGGAGAAGGCATAAATGATGACGACTGCTTTGCCATGCCACAGTTCAGAAACGTCAAAACAAGATCGTTCTGACGTGCCACTACCACTTCTGTCGACGTTCCACATCTACATTCCACATCGCAGACACAGAGCAGAGCATAAATATATCACAGAACCAGAACCAGAGACAAATTCTGACAGAACAAAGATTTGTCACAGAAATGAGTAAACTGACGTGGATACATAGAACACCACAAAGATTATAAAGTATACTAGTATACACAAATAACATGGAAATTAGGTGACTAGAACGAGCGAGGTAAACGAACGGTACGAAAATCGAAATATAATCAAAACGGCCAGGAAATGTCAAATGGCCCTTGAATAAATATTTTAACCAGTCTTAGTATTTTAATACACAACTGAACCACCAGGCGGCGCTCACGCAAGTGTAGTCGCTTCGTTTCCCATCTTCCTATTCTATAATCTTTGCTCTGCAGGGTTCAAGATATCTCCCCCTATATTGATCTAACACGCTCGAGTAAATCCCGAATTTTCCTCTTGGGCTCCTCAACTATATCAAACAAATCAAGACAGGAGACAATGTATGTAACCTCAAAGAGTCATAAGGAAGTGCTGACAGATTCAGGCTGTGGTCCGTATATACACTTTGGTTTCTTCTGGTTAGTAATAGTCTAAGATCCGACTGCAGAATTACTACGTTCATTACGTACACAGACAAACACACATTTTCACATACGTTTATGGATAGGGGAGTACACTGATAACACCGCAGCCTGTCAAAAGTGGCCGCAAGTAATTTTAATTAAATTAATGTTAATCAATATTCCAAGAGAAATTTCGTTCACTCCGTTTTGAAATAAAATGTCATCCACATCGTAGCAATGCATGTAAAGAATACTAAAATCCGTAGCTGCCGTTGCACACTCGGCCGCAACTACCTCGCAGCCAGGTGTAAGCAGGTAACATTTCGATGTATTTCTACGTTCATGACGTACACGGATATTTTTGATATCAAATTAAAGCTAATTTTTTTTGAATAGGATGATGTATGGCTGCCTGTGAAAAAATAGCCGCAAGTTAGATCTGCCATCTGTTAAAATAGCGAGATATCCGAAATCAAGTAAGAGAGAGTTAGACTCATTTCGCACCATTGGGTTTTTACCCGATGCTCCGAATTATATCTACTGATATAATGGGATCTTTCACAAGTGTTCCGGTTTAGTTTAGTTTCGCACTGGAGTTTTCCAGTGCAATCCGGTTGTTTACCGAGAGCCCGCCGTATGGATAAAACCCGATGATTAATTTTTCATTCGGTTGTTTTCCGGTAAAAACTCGACGGTAAAAACCCGTGGTGTGAAAGGAGTCTTAGGGTTCTCAACAGTGCAGCTGAATTATTCTTATATTATAACCACGTGTTAGAGCTCGTTGTACACAACGCTGTTGATATTATTTATGTATTAACACTATTAACCCTTCGTCGGGCGCTAGAAGAATATTGGGATTTCGGGCGCAATGCATATAATAGATTCTAATAAGAATAAGGTCCAAATAAATTAAAATTGAAACATAAGAATTTTTTTAAAAGATGATAAGTCTCACCAAAGTTCATTCCAAAGACACTGGACGATTTATCATGTTCAACAAGATGTATGCGGCAAAAGAGAATAAAGAAAAATTCATTAAAAAAAGGGTTTGTTTCAACCTTAGAACATAGAATATTCTATATTCTAAGGTTTCAACCCACATTTTATCGTGTTGGATGTCATTAAAACAAAAGGTGTTACGGACGATTTTCGGCAATTCGATGTTGCTCAATGCTACTAAGTACCACTGTTTGAAGTTTAGTGCGGAGAATAAATGGTTGGCTTCTTCTGGATGCTGCCCTGAAACCAACATGGTACAACAAACAAGTTCAACTCCGATACAAGTTGAAAATATATTATGTAATTGAGTTAACACATTTTCAGATGTTGAAGAAAACTCTGATTGCGACGTCCATAGTGACAAATGCGATTTTGAAAACAGCGAGGAATCGGACTTGAACTAGAAAATGTAATACACTAATATAAAATATTACTTGATCTAAGAGACTGAAGAAACACGAAAAAAAATTCTTGAGATTTAATTACATTTGTACTTGATGAATAAACTATTTTTTATTATAAAATAAATCTCTTAATACTTCAAGTTTTTTTTATAATATTCATTACGTAATTATAATTTTGTAAATGTTAATTCGTTCCTACTATTGTTTGAGTCGCCGGCTAAGAACTCCATCTATCGACGTATGCGCAATGGCTTTTAATACTCACACGGCTGGCATCCATACTCAAGTTTGAGTATCCGTGGCATCCACCATCCTCATCTAGCAAGTGGCGTTGCGCGCCATCTCTTTCACTTTATTTCGGACATCTCGCTATTTTAACAGCATTGAACTTTCTTTAGTTCAATGTTTAACAGATGGCAGACCTAACCATTGGTGGCGATTAGGGGGGGCCAGGGTGGGCGGTTGTCCCCTCACTTTCTGGGGAATATGAAATGAATTTATATAATTTTGTACACTTTTAAAACTGCTTTACACAATTCTTACAGAACTAGAAGTGGCCCTCAAGACGTGGCGAGGGAGGCCCCGTTTTCGCAAACCGACATCGGGCCTGTTCCGATATTGCTGGTTTTACTGACCCGCAATCGAATAACAATAGAACTCGAACGACTGGGTCAATAGGCATCGTCTCTGAAATACTGACAGTACTGTTCAGGAATATCGGAACAGACGGATCATACGACAGTTCGCGATCATATCTGAACTCAATGTCATGCGCATTGCTTCATCGTAAATATAACCTCTCTGCGCGCGTATTTTAGGTCAAATCGAACGTTCAAAGTGAAGCGTTCTTCAGGAAAAACTTTATTCGATTTCTTCGTCAAGAAGCAGAAATCCCAAGAAGGATTACAGTCCCATACACCTATAAATATTGCTGTTGTTCCGGATTCAAATAAGGTCCTTTCGTTTGCATAAAAAGTGTAGCACTTTTCTACACTCGATTTGATTTACACCAGTGTAGAGGAAGTGTAGTTTATCTACACATAGTCAAAAGGAGATGTAAATAAACTACACCTCCTCTACACTGGTGTAAATTCAATCAGCAAACGAATACGAAAATCGAGTGTAGAAAAGTGCTACACTTCTTATGCAAACGAAAGGACCTATAGTGAATTGAATGAGTTATCAGTGGAGGTTACTCCAGCCATAGATCAACCACACAAAATCTCGTCAGTGACAGAATCACCAGTGGAAATTGGAAATAGTTGGACCTGAACCTAGTGCCAATGGGTTCAGTGAGAATGTATTGCCCGTATGCACGCCTACTACGTCTAAGAGTCCTCATCAACCTAAATTCGAACCTAGAGATCCAATTCATGGTAGACAAGCAACATCATAGTTTTTTAAAAAAGGTCCTTTTCAACCTTCTCTGGATAAATACCCAGAAACAAAGGGAAGACAGTTTAGAAAAAAGTGTTATACAGATTACAATTGCTGCTGATAAAGCTTTTTGCTTCCCATGTCGTTCGTTCGGTTCAACAGGTTGTTATGATAAAACATTTATATCTAACGAGTTTGCGAGTTGTTCAACAACACTTAGTAGGTATACTGAACACTCTAGAAAATATTGAAGCTACTGACACTAGGACTGGTGGAGATGCTCACGGATTGATCACTTGTATTACCAAGCTTGAGTTCATTTTTGTATTGAACGCTGTGAAGCACTTTTTTGAAAAAACTAACATTCTTTCAAGATATATACAGAATCATGATATCTCCATTCATGAGGTAGTCCAGGTGGCCGATAGCGTAGTTATGTCCTTAAGTGGTTTGAGAAATGAAGAAGATTTTCAAAAGTTTTTTACTGAAGCACTCGATTTTTGTGAAAGGCATTGCTTTAAAGGACCAACAGTGCAACGCAAAAGAAAACTTCCACAAAAAATAGGAGGAGGAGGAGATGTTCATCCTGAATTCAATTCACCTCAGACCTACTTTTTAAAAGCATTTTATTACTCTCTGATAGATACACTCAGGTCAGGGAGAACATCAAATTACGATTTGAGAAAAATCAGTTACCTCTACTTTGCAACATGGAACTACTGCTGAAGGCTTCGATGAAAAATAAGGCAGTTTGTAACGACCGCATCAAAGAAGTGTTCCGCTGTGAGTTCCACGTTTGGTTTGGAAAATGATACTTTAGCATCCGAAATCGATTTATTTTCAAGAAAGCATAATGCTTCAAACCAAATTGATCGTCATCTTGTGCCAAATTTGGTTTCACAATTCAAGTCAGAAAATGCCATATATCTAATATACAATATTAATCTATTATATAATATAATAGATATATGGAAAATGCCCACAACCAGTATATGTATCTACTATGTATTCCCTAATTTGTTCAAGCTTCAACGACTGTTTTTGACTATCCCTGTGCCACTGCAGAACGATATTTCAGTGTCTTGAAGCGGATCAAAAATTATTTGAGAAATTCTACGCTTCAAGAACGTTTGTCACATTTTGTTATACTAGCCATTGAGAAAGATGCTGCTAAAAACATCGAATTAGAACAATGCGTAGAAATATATATACCAGGCGGAAATCAAGACATCTAGCTTTATTTCAAAACAAGTAATCATCGAGAAGACATATCATACTGTTTATAATTTTTGTTTATTCCTACTCTACTTATTGCTACTTGTTATTATTACTTAACAGCAGCTACGGATTTTAGTATTCTTTACATGCATTGCTATGATGTGGATGATATTTTATTTCAAAACGGAGTGAACGAAATTTTTCTTGGAATATTAATTAACATTAATTTAATTAAAATTACTTGCGGTCACTTTTGACATTCTGCGGTGTTATCATTGTATTCTCCTAGCAGTAAACGTATGAAAAAATGTATCTCTGTACGTAATGAACGTAGTGATTCTGCAGCGGGATCTCGTACTAAAATGGGCGGTCCAAATATTATAGAAGCTGTATTCGGGTTCGGCTTTTGGACGGTCCGAGGATGGTTCTAGAACTGCGCAGAGGATTTTATACTAGGGCGCAACAGTTTTGCGCAGTCCTAGAACAATTCTCGGACCGTCCAAAAGCCGAACCCGAATACGACTAGAGTCTCTCTATAATCTTTGGGGCGGTCCGTATATGTCGAATTCCTGACAATTCGGTTCAATATCTGTCACCGCTCTGGCACAGATTACAGATTCTCTGTAATCAGATTATTACTCTGTAATCTGTGGTTACCAAATGTGTATATACCAGAGACAAGAGACACTCTGTAATCTGTGGACAAGAGACCCTTTCTCTATGGTATATACGGACCAAACACACAGGTCGAGTCAGCCCTGCCAGTTTTTATCACAGAACACTAAACGATTTTTATTGTGAATATATTATTATAGTTTGATTTAGAGTTTAGACCATCATTGTTCCTGTTTACCTTATTATTTACGAATTAACACCTATTTCATAACACTGATTTGAAATATATTTTCCAAAAATCAAATTTAAAATTATCCAGCAATTTTTTTGTATTGCGAACCATTTGGCGGCCCTTTGTCAGAGATATAGAAGGGATATAGAAGCTCAATCTCCCCCCTTCTATATCTATGCCCTTTGTGAGTAGCGCCCGGGGCATGATGTCCCCCCTTGCTCCCCCCTCGCTACGCCACTGAGCAGAGACTGCAAAGCACAGAACACTAATATAAGATTCTTGTTCCTCTTTGGTTTAACTATGCTCAGTTAGCCCCATAGAGAAAGGGAAAGAGTCTTGTCTCTGGTTAGCCTTAGAGACAAGACCCTTTCTCTATGGTTAGCCCACAGATTACAGAGTAGTGGGCATAGACTTATAAATAATGTATTATAAGTCTATGGTAGTGGGCATTGAACTAAAGAAAGAAATGGAAGGGACTCTCGGGTCAGCAAAAGTGAGGCCGACTGAAATAGACAATTGGATGTATATCTTTCTCTCTCTGTTCTTGCGCAAGGGGAGATAACCTATTAAAGTTTGAATTTAAATTTTTGACGTTTCGTTTTTCTGATTTGAATCGTATTTTTTATCAAATCGGGACGTTTTCTGAGTTGATTATGCGATCATAGATAACCTATATGCGATGTGAATTATATTTTTTATAGTAGTGTAGAAGGTATTTAATAATTTTTTTGCCAAATACCTGCAACAATGAGATGGGGATATCTGAAATTTTGGACCCGTTTCTCGAACTGTGATGATTGGAATCATATTTTTCATCAATTCAAGACGTTTTCTGAGTTAATTTTGCGACGTTGATCATATTTTTCAGAGCAGTGTAGACGGAATTTAATAAGTCTTTTTTTGTATGAAAAGAACAGAAATTTGTTCATTTTAACTAGATTAGTATATTATGAAAGAATGTAATCATGTGAAATTCATCAAGGTTTTAATCTACATGTTGAACATACATATTTTCCTTATACTATACTGAATTTTAAGTTAATTAAGGAGCGTTGTCCAAAAAAAAACAAGTGTCAATTCTTTCTATACTTTTATTATATACAATATATAAAATAGTTTACATATATCTTCATTAATAGTCTACAATGAAAAAGAAAATTATTGATTTCAAATAATTTAAATTCACTCGAAAACTTACATGTGCTCTGCTTCTCATCGGATTAGATTAGGTTAGAGGGATCTTCGTTTGCAATTAATATTACAAATGGTACCGACAGTAATAAACAAATATAAAATATCACAGTGGTAACAACATGCATACAAACACAATAAAAATAAAAAACAAATCTCATCACATATTCTTTCTCGATAAGAACTTCTATAGAATATATAGTTTCATTTAAAAGCAACCTTTTCACTTCTCTCCTAAAGTTCATCTAGGACTTGTCATGAAACTCAGAAGGAAATTTATTATATAGTTTGGGGCCGCAGAATTCCATGCCCTGGTGTATGCGCTTCAGATGGTGCACTGGAATCTGCAAGGAGTCTTTATTTCTTGTTTCATATGGATGATTTATAGAATTGGTCGGAAAGTTCTTCCAGTTCTGATGCACATAACACAGTGAGTTGTATATGAAGAGTGATGAAACTGTAAGTATTCCATGATCCTTGAATGTCTTGGGATATTATTGAATACACTTGGTACAGCATCAAGTTTCAATATTTTTCTTGTATAACTTGGATTATGAAGGTAATCTTCACATATTCTACTATACTTTGAGGGATACCAATTTTCCCTTCCTACAGCAGTAATCCAAAGTTCCAAAATATCTGGGAGTTTAAAAGGAAACCTAAAATAAAGTAACATATAATGCTTTAGAAGTCGCAAAAAGGGATCTCATAATGAAAATATTTAAAATAGACCTACCTGTGGAAACTCTGGCTCATTTTTGTTCGGCTCATTGGAGCATCCTTTAGCAACTTGTTACAACTATCGTTGTAACAAGAGTCTGAAATTTACCAATTTTGCGTGACTGCAAACAGTACTGATATTGATGGGGACAACAATGATTTGAGAAACACAAAAACCTATAAAATACTTTCCCTAAAACTTTATACCACAAATTCACAAACAACTTCAATTCTGAAGATTACTTACTTTGATCTTTTTTTAACTGTCCAGTTAATATCGAAAGAGGTCTTTTCAGACAGTTTCAACCCTTTTAATTCCCTCGGGTGGCCAGGTAAAGGTAATCTGTCCCTTCACTAGATCCATATTTCTCAGAAACCGAAAATCCAGATACTTAAAGGTTTTCGAGTGGGATTCGGAGATTCCCCGATTTATTTGAGTTTTTTCAAGTTTCAAGCGAATATTAATCGTGAGTTTTAGCATTCTGAACACTTTTAGATCTCTTTCCAATTGAACACAACCGAAATCATCCCAAAAACTAATTTAAACTGAATAATTAACAAAACCGTCAGCTGATTGATGTAAACAAAACATCTAAAAGAGAGAGAAGGGATACCCACCAATAGTCTTTCTCTCTCCCACACTTTTGGACACACTTTCGGCCGATTTGCTGAACTGCGGGTCCCTTCCATTTCTTTCTTTAGTTCAATGGTAGTGGGTTAGCCCTAACCTCAGAAAGATTTTGTTTGGACAAATAGTTTTTGAAGTTGCAAGATGCCTTCGAAGAAAAGGAAATACAATGCTAGATTTCCTGCGGTAATTATTCAGAATTATTTGTTTTTCGTAATAATTGATTTAAATTTTTAATTTTAGGGAAGAATAAAAAAAATAATGCAAACAGATGAAGAGGTTGGAAAAGTAGCACAAGCTGTACCAATTATAATCTATATCCTTTTACATTCGTATTGTAATTAGTAATCCAATTAATTCTATTAAAATAACGACATTGCTGTAAACTTAATGTTACAAGTGATAACAGATCCGGTACTTCTTATTCCCCAGGTTAGGTTATCGTTGAAGCATATTTACTAAATCTTTTATTATAATTTAAGAATTCATTCACATATTTTATGGTAGTACGGTTGAATATACATATGTTGATGAAAGAACCAATTGAAGGTTATATTGTACTTGATTTAGAACAGTGAAAGTACCTCCTGTCAGTGAATGCAAGTATAAATTATTTGGTGTTTATCTTTATCACATGTCTAGACCCTCATGGTTTAAGTAATTATATCCCCATTTGGACATAACTGTAGAATTGATGCAACTTTAAAGTAAAAAACGTTCTCTT
This sequence comes from Coccinella septempunctata, assembly GCF_907165205.1. Classification (NCBI taxonomy): domain Eukaryota; kingdom Metazoa; phylum Arthropoda; class Insecta; order Coleoptera; family Coccinellidae; genus Coccinella; species Coccinella septempunctata. The sequence goes on along the minus strand of NC_058189.1, from coordinate 34,372,896 downwards.
CACTTGAATGTATACATGCTGAACTTAAAATTGTTCATTAATATTGAAGGTCTTGATTTTTTTATTCCATTTTATATTAGATGTGAACTCGATATATTGAACTTTTCTGCAGATTCCAGCCCAAGAATATTATTTTAGTTGATAACTTCTTTCTTCATTTATTTTCCTTAATACAGATTACCTAGAACTTTGGAACTTTTTGTTGAATCCTTATTGATGAAATCTACACAGATCACACTTTCAAGAAATGCTAAAACATTAACTCCATCTCATATGAAACAGTGTATACTTGCTGAAAGTCGTTTTGATTTCTTGAAAGACCTAGTCAAGAATATACCTGATGCCAGTGCACAAGAGGATAATGAAAATAATTTACTTTTCGATGCAAGCTTGGAGAACCCCGAATCAACAAGTGTTAGTGCTATTGCGCCATATTCCAGACAAATATCTCAAGTTGATGAAAATAAAAAATCAAATACTGTGATAAGGTATGGGCCTTGTATGCCACATGATAGTGCCGCTACCAGTTCAAGTACTGTAACTAGAAGAAAATCAATAACACAATCAAATTCAAGGGATAGCAATAATATTTCCAGAGAGGAAAATTCAAATAGCACACAATCTGCTGAAGATGATACGAAATCTGATGATATTTCAAGTGATGATGAGAAACCTGCTAAAATTCTCAAATTGGTTTCTGAGGACGTACCACCTCTCATCCCCATATTATCTCATAGTAAGAATGATGTTCTGGTCATTGATGAAGATTATGACAATTAAATATAACAAGACGAGTGAGCAACTTAATGTGTTACATTTCAATGAATTGTATTATTAATGAATGTTAATAATTTTTTTAGGAGTAATTCATTAGGTTCAATGTAATTTATTTACAGTATTCCATTGTATAATATCAGATATCCTTAGACTTTTGTGTAGTTCTATTACATGGGATATACATACTTCACAAAGTTTTTCCAACTATCATAAGATTCCAACTGATTTGTTAACAATAAATTATTATTTATTTAAGTACTCAATGATTATTTTTGAACTCTGTATGTTTTCATTTAAACGAATTGTTGAAGCAGCAAATAAATTGGTTCATATAATGATTTCGGAATGAAACGTTATCACTGGCAGGAACACAGCCTAGAGGCAACAACAGGAAACAGGTTACATTTGTAGAGACAACTCTGACACAAGCGTCTTTAAAGGTTATAGGCGGCTGTGGCGGAAATCAGAGGGATCCCTTGTGAAATTTACATTTAAACAAAAAACGCCACTTCTTTTCATTCTTCAAATATGAAGTTTCAAAATTTGAATCGCTTCGTTTCTAGTTTACGATTTGCTAAAAATGGCAACGGCGCCTACTAGAAAATAAAAAGAAGAATGGCTTTTTTATAAAATAACAGCTGTTGATTTACAGACATCATAAGGCTCTTACTCACTGGCGAGCCTCAACAGCAACCGGCCATAAAAATCCCATAAAATTTTACGACCTTCCTCGTTCGTCGCAGACTTCATAGAGAGCCATCTTTGTCTATCTCATCAAGATAGTGCATTTGTTGTCCTTTATTATCAACGCATATTTCAGTCGATGTTGCAAACTTGTGCAATAGAAACGAAACGCTTTAAATTTTAAATACCCATTTTCATTTTTAAATTTTCGAAATATTTTTTTTTTGGGAATGGTTATTTCAAAATGTGACGTTTCAAAGATATTTCATAAAAAATACATTTTCGTCAGAAGGAGTATTGCCTATTGAAAGGGATACTTGATAAGCAAAGCATTTCTCCCAATCACGCTTTTATATAGAATGTGACTGCATGGCAATTTTTTTTTCGAAGAGGACGATTTCTTCAATAAACTGAAATGTAATACCATTTCGATAAACTTCCTCTTTCTACACTCCATTGATTCATACTACTCATCGCATTAATGTTAAACCTGAGTGAACCATTGTAGTAAAAAATAACAAGGTTACAACCGAAGAGGGTTTGAAAATAAATACAAATTGCTGAAAGACCACGATTAACACAACAGTGGATTTTTCAGGTTTTATTATCAACCCTTTAAATTAGTCGAAAGTTCGTTATTGAATCTGTCATTAATATTCAAAAGTTGGAAAAAACTGGACGTCTGATGGTTGATAGACGTTTTTATTTTAACCACAAAGTGGAAAATCTTTTATTTTTATTTTAACAAATAAAACGAAATAAGGTATTATTCTTGATGATTATTTTATTATATTCTGAATGTACGACATTCTTATATACATATTTTCTGAGTAAAAAAAAAGATAAAAACTTATATCTTTCTCTAACGAAAAATACACGATCAATAAATTATTCAGTTCAATTTCGTGGAGTTTATGATCACCAAAATGTACCAGAAATGATCTTCTATACATTCTTTTATACCAGAAAAATCTGTCAGATGAAAAATAAATCTGCAGATTTTATAAAGGACTATATACAACATTAATATTTACAAAAAACTGAATTAATCAGATCATCAGTTCAACAACCATATGACCCTAGGAGAAAATTAAGTTAAATCACAAACAGATAAATAAATAAAGGTTATACTACTAAGGCTGGACAATAAAATTTACATCAGTAAGAAATGACAAAAAAAGCAATGCAAGTTTTTTTAGCAATATATCCTTCAACCTGTTTCATATATTTTCCAATAAAACTTAACGTTTATTGATAATTTTGTTATTTAAAAAAAAAGTATTCCTGATATGAAATTCTATCTCAAACTAATACATTCATACTTCACAAGTATTTATGATTATCGAAAAAAAAAATTTTATTCAAGTTTAATCCATACTTGGATGAAGAATTAACCTCAAGTACTGCAAAACTATTATTATACAAAAACTGTATTGTTTTTCAGAATCAGTATCACGAATTTTCATTTGATGAGATGAAATTCCGAATGAGTAGAATCATATCTATCCTATCAGTTACAATTACTATAATTCAATATCTATACAAAAGCAGTGTTAAAACACTAAATATCAGCTAAGTGTCCCAAAAATGAAAGAATATTCGGTGAATTAAAATAGTAATTATTTCGAAAATGACTAGGACTTGCTCAATCAATATAGGTTAGCATATTTAATCATATATGATGAAAAAAATGTGTGTAAATTGTAAAATAATATCAAATTAAAAAAAGTTTGATTCAAAGGTCATAGTCACATTCATCGAAGCATATATGATGAAAATTTACACATCCATAAGTTTCTTTTTGTTCTTTCACGTCACTAACATTATTTAAATTATCAATTGGAATATAATGAAAGTTTGAGATTGTTATTCTGGATGACTATAAAATATATGTGAGCTGTATGCAGCTTCTGTACCGAATCTTTTTTTGCAGAAAGGACAAGGATATTTAGATCCTTCACACTGGTTCTTCTTGTGGAAGTAAAGATGTGATTTATTGGCAAAGGACTCCCAACAACTGGAACACTTGTACGTTCTGAAAAAGAAGTTAGAATTATTAAAAGAATCAATAGTATTTGGGCATAATGCGTTTTCATTCCTAAATAGGAGTGACAAATATTCTCAAGATATTTCATAAAATATATAATATGGGCCAACCTAGCATTTTTCGAAAATTTGGGTTTTAAGGCCTGAAATAGATTGCGCTATACATATTTATGCCGTCCAAATTTTTACGAAAGTTACACTAAGTTTTGTTTTCGGAAGGGGGGGGGGGGGGTGCGACCCTCAACGTTCCGAATCTCGAGCCTATTGCCATGTATAATGATTTTCAAACAATCTACTGGTTTATCTAATTTCCACCATTTGAAGGCAGTTTTTCCTGAAAAACTGAACAGAACAAGTGAGCAAAAATGTAGGACAACTATATGGAACAATTTTAGACAGAGAAAAACGAAAGTGCTGGGCTAACTTTTTTCTCGTACTTGCAAGTTTCAATAGCATAAGAATAAACTTCATTATTATTACTAATATGAGAGACTGAAGATCACTTTCATTCCGGATATTTGGAAGGATGAAAAATTTTCCAATATGGAATGAATCGCTTTCAGGAAATTTTATAAACCTGGATTCAACTGAATATGTTCCAAAACCTTTTCAGCTTGTTGATAATCTGAATATCAGTACCACAGCCTTTTCAAACACCTTCACAAATAAAGCTGTTTCACTATTAGTAGAGGTTAATTGGTAAATATGAAATTCATGGAAATTCTCGTAAGTACGAGCAACTTTTCCAATATCCGGAATGAAAGTGATCTCTCATAACCTGACACATACAACAACATAAGAGCATAAAGTTCCTGGAAATGACCTGCCAACTTGACCAAACTAGTTTTTAGGTTTTTCTATTGGAACAACAATTAGAGATACGTTTTATATATTCTGAATCAGAAAAAAATATGGGACTGGAAAATGTAAAAATAACATAGAATTAATATTTAAAAAAATGAAAGTTAGCACTATATCACTGGAGTGGCGGACTGAAAAAAAAATCTTTGATTACGCCACTGCATTCTACATGAAAAAGTGTCTGTAGAATGTAACATTGGTTTTTCGAGATCACTGATATTTTACGAAATAAAGGCACTAGCCGAAAAAAAGAGTTTTCACTTATATAACTTGAAAACAAAAGAAGATAGAGGAATGCGGTTTTGGCCATTAACAAACTTTTGAAAATCGAGGTCGGAAACGTGCCATCCATTTTTCCCTAGCTATCACGGTGACAGAGAGACAGAGACAATCCAATCGAATTTTGCCCACCCTCTACCTACAGGGTATTTCATAAACTGAACAAACATATGTATATGGTCGGTAGGTAATAACGGGAAAATCATTTTTTCGACGCATAAGCGAGTATTTGAGCAATAATCTAATGAGTGTGGTCAGCTACACTCCATTCACTTTTATTTTAGCAGTCGGTTGGCCATGGAAATTTGACACATTTTACTCTGTATAGTACGAAAATGTGGGGTTATGATGCGTCAAAACATTTTTGGGTTTTGAATCAACGCTATGTTGCCCGTTCTACGTAAAAGTTTCTGTTATCACAATGTCGAATCTCTTCGGAAAATACACTGCGCAAAAAAATTAACGCACATTATGGAAATCTCAAATTTATTCTACAACTGAAGGTGTTCTCAATGATAATTATTTTTATCAGAATAATGCTGCATATGTTATCCACTTTCAACGGTTTTCTTCAATACAGATGTTTTTTCCCAGCAGGAATAAAAAAAGATGATATTATCAGATTTTGAATGTATTGGCTCCATTCTAAAATCAGTTGTTTTCGATCAATTCTAGTGATCAATAGTTTTTCTTTCGTTTGATTTTCTACACTCGATCGCTATGCAACGCGAAACAAGCAATTTGCCCAAGCGGTAGTTTTGCGAGAAGAAGGGTGGACATACACAAGAATTGCAGAAAGGTTTGGAGTTTCCCATACAAGTGTGTCCAGAATGTTGCAGCGATTCAGGGAGACAGATATGAATGTCCGAAGACCAGGACAGGGTAGACCACGGGTAAAAACTGCCCTTCAAGAACGTTACTTGAGAGTTTCTTCGTTGAGACAACGGTTTGCAACCGCTCGCCTCCTTCGAATTCAGCTTGAGCAAACTCATGAGGTGCAAATTAGCACTCAGACAATAAGAAATCGCCTCAGAGAATATGATTTAAGGCCTCGTGTCGCGGCAAGAGGCCTAGCTCTTACCCCAGCCCATCGAAGGGCGCGTTTGGATTTTGCGAGAGAGCATATCCATTGGGAAGAGGCCGATTGGGAAAGAGTTCTCTTCACAGATGAGTCTAGATTCTGCCTCTACCATTGTGATCGACGTTCCCTTGTATACAGACGTCCACATGAAAGATATGCTCAGTGCAATTTCCTGAATACTACTGGTTTCGGGGGAGGATCGATTATGGTATGGGGTGGAATATCTTTGACTGCTCGCACAGACCTAGTGGTCGTTGATAATGGAGCTATGAATGCTGATAAGTATATAAGTAACATTCTTGAAGAGCATGTAGTGCCATTTGCCCCATACATTGGTGAAAATTTCATTTTTATGGACGATAATGCCAGTAGTCCGGGAGGCAGGGCCTTTTTTTTCAAGGAATTTCATCCCGGCTGAATTTAATACTTTAGGTTGTAGTCACATTGCAAATGACGAAACCAACCGTCAGCTGGTCAAGTAGCGGTGGGTGCGCGCGTGGGAGGCGGCGGAACTTGGGAAAAAATGCAAAATTTCAAGTGATTTTATCCCGGCTGAAATTTTTTATATGTAATATTAATATTGAATAGAAACAAAATAGTGAAGTCAGCCGATAGGCGGAGGGTGGAAAATACGTCAGTCGAGCGCGTGAACTGGGGAAAAAAATTTGAAAATCAAGTTATTTCATCCCGAATGAAAACACCTCCATATGATTCCTTACATATATCGAAATATAAAAATGACCGTCAGCTGCGTGTCTAGCGGGGGAAAGACCGTCAGTCAGATCATTGAAAATTCCGCGCGCCGTATAAATGCATGAGCGCGCTCATACATTTTTGCTCTGACTGACGGTCTTTCCCCCGCTAGACACGCAGCTGACGGTCATTTTTATATTTCCATATATGTAAGAAATCATATGGAGGTGTTTTCATTCGGGATGAAATCACTTGACTCTCAAATTTTTTCCCCAAGTTCACGTGCTCGACTGACGTATTTTACACCCTCCGCCGATCGGCTGACTATGTTTCTGATTAATATCAATATTACATATAGAAAATTTCAGCCCTGATAAAATCACTTGGAATTTTGCATTTGGCAGTTCCGCCATCTCCCACGCCCGCACCCACCACACTTATTTTCAAAGAAGCACTCGTTGAATTTTTAATGGACGATTGGTTAAATGATCACATGGCATCGTAGATTGGGAATAAAACAGTTTTCGTAAACTATATGGAATGCCACAAATATGAAGTTGAACAAGGTAAAATTCAACGATCATCGGATCCATTGTTAACGTGTCCAGGTCACGAAGAAGCAGAGATGGTTTTCCATGTCTGTCACTTGAAATCTGATGTTCATGTAACTCCATATGATTTCTTACATATATGGAAATATAAAAATGACCGTCAGCTGCATGTCTAGCGGGGGAAAGACCGTCAGTCAGAGCAAAAATGTATGAGCGCGTCCATGCATTTATACGGCGCGCGGAATTTTCAATGGTCTGACTGATGTCTTTTTTCTCATAAGTTAATAAAGCCTACGGATATTTTAACATTTATATTTATTGAAACTATGATTTCGATCAATATCAAATGGGTTTGTTACGATTAACCCATGATACTTGTAGGTAAAGCAGCAACATCATATAACATACTTAATTATAGTATAGTATATTTATTCCATTTCTACAATTAATTTACTTATCACAGATATGTCAAAATAAAATAGAAACATGTCAAATCAACAACAAAAAAATATATCTCAGGAGCAATTTTTTTTTTCTAAATTTTCTCTAAATTCTTCCAAGTTATAAGGTTAACACTGAAGTATGTAGCTGTAGCTGTGAATCCTTCTCCGAAAAAGGTCAAACTGATCGATGCCTTGCAAATTTCTTGGTAAGCCATTGAATAATTTCATCGCTACATAATGGACATTTTTCTCCCTTAAAGTTGAGGAGTGTATGGGATAAAAGTAAGGTTCAGTTCTTCTTGTGTTATTACCATTCTTACAGTCCTCAAAGTAATACTGGTGCTTGTGGAGAAATAGAAGTAGTCTTATATGTAGAGACCATAAACTGTCAGAATGTTGTTTTTTCTAAAGTGACCCCGAGACGATTCTCTGTGTCCAAGTGATAGTATAGATCTTATTGCACATATGCAATTAATCATTCATATTTTTATTAATTCGTTATCAACATAATCAACATTCAAATAAATCGGTAGGTACAGGTAAATGTGCTTGGCTCCAAAGGTGGACGATGTATGCCGTTCGAAAACAATGTTGGTTCAGTTCAGCCTTAGAGGGCGGGAATAACAATCCGTCAATTTTTTTTTCCAAGTTAAGTGGATTTCAATCATCTTAACTGCCGTATGCTCTATTGAATGTTTACACATGAGCAGTGTTAATATCATCAAATTCTGTAAATCCATATATTCTACAAAAATAGCATTCCAAGTACAGTAGAATCCGCTTATAATGACATTGAGGGGAAATGAAAAACACGTCATAATAACCGGAAGTCACAAAAAGCAAAATTGATGATATATTTTATGGATTCAATTCGAGAGAAAAAACGACAAATTATATGTTTCGTTTATTGAAAAAATTTAAAATTATCAGCTTCTTTCACAAAAACAACTAAATATGAAGAACTTTTTCGTTTAAAAAAAAAATCAGATATATCTCGTATCCTATCAAACCTCGTCGCATGAAAAGGGGTGGGGTGGCTTGAGAAAACGATCGAGATGTCACTATAACCGGAGAAATTTTCTACAAATAACGTTGTTGTATCTGAAATCATGTCATTGTAAGCGACATGTCATTATAAGCGAAGTTATTAAATCCGAATCCTGTTGAAAGGAGTTTTGAATGAAACCAAACTTAACAGTGCAATTGCGTCATCATAAGCGATTGGTCAATATATCCGGCGTCATAATAATCGGATTCTACTGTATGTGAACAATTGATCGAGGTTACAATTGGGAATTTGTGAAAAGTCACTCACTGCTTGGATGTACGTTGGAAACTTCCGGAGAATTTCAAACGTTTTTTTTTTGCCTTTACGGTAAAATGCTGAGTTGAAATTATATCCACTGAAGGCATGAAATCCTGGCAATACAGAGCACAAATTTGGACCCGATGATGCAAACAATTTGATGACATCAATGAATGTCTGAATATTGCCGGTCCAACATGCATCGAGATTTGGACGTTCTTCTCGATGAAATTCATATTTCCCAACATAATGATCAATATATCTGTATCAGAACATCGCATTGTTACATGAACATCAGATTTCAAGTGACAGACATGGAAAACCATCTCTGCTTCTTCGTTACCTGGACACGTTAACAATGGATCCGATGATCGTTGAATTTTACCTTCTTCAACTTCATATTTGTGGCATTCCATATAGTTTACGAAAACTGTTTTATTCCCAATCCACGATGCCATGTGATCATTTAACCAATCGTCCATTAAAAATTCAACGAGCGCTTCTTTGAAAATAAATGTGGTGGGTGCGGGCGTGGGAGACGGCGGAACTTGGGAAAAAATGCAAAATTTCAAGTGATTTTATCAGGGCTGAAATTTTCTATATGTAATATTGATGTTAATCAGAAACATGATAGTGAAGTCAGCCGATCGGCGGAGGATGTAAAATACGTCAGTCGAGCACGTGAACTAGGGAAAAAAATTTGAAAGTCAAGTGATTTAATCCCGAATGAAAACACCTCCATATGATTCCTTACATATATCGAAATATAAAAATGACCGTCAGCTGCGTGTCTAGCGGGGGAAAGACCGTCAGTCAGATCATTGAAAATTCCGCGCGCCGTATAAATGCATGGACGCGCTCATACATTTTTGCTCTGACTGACGGTCTTTCCCCCGCTTGACATGCAGCTGACGGTCATTTTTATATTTCGATATATGTAAGGAATCATATGGAGGTGTTTTCAAATATGAAGTTGAACAAGGTAAAATTCAACGATCATCGGATCCATTGTTAACGTGTCCAGGTCACGAAGAAGCAGAGATGGTTTTCCATGTCTGTCACTTGAAATCTGATGTTCATGTAACTCCATATGATTTCTTACATATATGGAAATATAAAAATGACCGTCAGCTGCATGTCTAGAGGGGGAAAGACCGTCAGTCAGAGCAAAAATGTATGAGCGCGTCCATGCATTTATACGGCGCGCGGAATTTTCAATGATCTGACTGACGGTCTTTCCCCCGCTAGACACGCAGCTGACGGTCATTTTTATATTTCGATATATGTAAGGAATCATATGGAGGTGTTTTCATTCGGGATGAAATCACTTGATTTCCCAATTTTTTTCCCCTGTTCACGCGCTCGACTGACGTATTTTCCACCCTCCGCCTATCGGCTGACTTCACTATTTTGTTTCTATTTAACATTAATATTACATATAAAAAATTTCAGCCGGGATAAAATCACTTGAAATTTTGCATTTTTTCCTAAGTTCCGCCGCCTCCCACGCCCGCACCCACCGATGGTATTGAAGCTGACGGTCGGTTTCGTCATTTGCAATGTGACTACAACCTACAGTATTAAATTCAGCCGGGATGAAATTCCTTGAAAAAAAAGCCCCTGCCTCCCGGACTACAGACCCCATCGTGCGCGCATCGTTCAGGAGTACCTTGAAGAGGTTGAAGTCTCTCGAGTGGAATGGCCAGCAAGAAGTCCAGATCTCAATTGGATTGAGCAGGTTTGCGGTTTGCCTGAGTATCAGCGTGTGATGAACCAGCTTAGTCAAGAGGGACTACGTCAAAGACAGGTAAATAAAGTTAATTTACCTCTGCCTAATATTTATGTGCCGGTATTTGCTGGTAATTATGAGCAATGACCCACATTTCGTGACATATACCTCGAATCAGTCCATACCAGAGAAGAATTGAGCTGCACTCAGAAACTACAGAATCATTCCTACGAGGAGAAGCAAACAAGCTGATACAACACTTGGACACTGCAGCCTCTAATTACGAAGCGGCGTGGGAAATTGTTCAACATCGATCTAACAATGAGAGAATATTGTTCTCTAAGACCCGGTACTTTCACGTGCGAATAACTAAATTTATTCGATAGATAAGTCTTATTCTTAGGATAAGTAAAAATGCAGTCTTTTCAGTTTCAGATAGTGTTATTCATCGAATAAATCTGTCATTGAAACTTAATTAAGGCCCGGTACTTTCAACTGTGTTTTATTGAAATCATATTCCTCTCGAATACAATTTGTCAAACAGGAATTATCTTTTCACAAACCTTTTAGGGCTTTCACTCCCAATCTCTGAAACAAAATCAATTAAAAATGAAATCAACGATTTGCTCCTGCGTGAATTCTTGCACTAATTTGTCAGGAGCAAATTAACTAGAAAAAATTGTTGCCTGACAATGAACTCAAAATAAATAACGTTGAAACTATAATTCTTCGTAACGTTTCGGAGTCTATATCAGACTCCTTCATCAGACGAAAAAATCTAATTTTGAAAATCTTCTGGAATTGTCGCTTTTTGTCTGACATTAATTGTCAACACACAGAAACAGAGACTGCATAGAAACGCTGATTCATTTAATTTTGAAATTACCGGATGACAGTTCCTTCTTTAATAAATTGATCCAAATATGATCTATTCCTACCGAACAATTTGCCAAATTATTATCCTGATCTAATAGAATACACGTAGACTCTTTAATTTTTCGTTTATAATGGTCTGGTTCTGTCATTAAAATTTTTGTGTTGTCCCAATTCATCATGTGGTCTCCCGTATTAGAACAAATGTGATCTGCGATTTGCGATCGATTAATTTCTCTATTTTTAATATTATTTTTATGTTCGCGTTTTCTTATTTCTAGAGGTCTGGACGTTTCACCTGTATAAGTTTTACCACAAATACAGGGTATGTTGTAAATACAATTTTTTGATTTTTGTTTTTCGTTCAAAGGTTTAGTTTTTGTTAATATAGATCTTAAATCATTTTGCGTTTTAAAAACAGTTCGTATGTTGAACTTCGAATCCTTCGATAGTTTTGAAATATCTGCAGATTCGATTTTACAACGAAAAGTGTAAATCACAAATATTCGTTAACAGCTGAGAAAATATTCCGGTTCATTTTTTTTGGATTCTTTGATGGATCAGGAACACAGAAATGACTTTAATCTGTGATCGATATCAACGCAGAACAAAATAAAGCGAGAGAGTATCATAAGATTTTCTTTCATAGAACAAGGATAGAACATGGTGGCGCCGCCACGAAACGAATCTCTTATTTTCGATTTGGTCTAATGTCATTACATTCAAAAATTGACGAGTGCAAATACCATGTTTTTAGACATCTTAACTGTCAATAAGTATGTGTCAAATAATTTCCTATCTGAAGGATACCTTATTATTTGACGAATAACAATTCTATGAAAGCACGGTATACAACTTTTCACAGATTAGTGTAAAATAACACCGCATTGTAGAAATTGTCATAATTCCAACTAGAAAGCAAATATTTCGTGAAAATCACATAAAGAATAACCATACATCAAGAATCTAAAAAATTCAAGCAATAATGACGTACCGACATTCGATCTATGACAAATAAACTCTTATTATTAAGTCTCAATGACAGATTTATTCGATGAATAACACTATCTGGAACTGAAAAGACAGCATTTTTACTTATTCTATGAATAAGACTTATCTATCGAATAAATTTATTTATTCGCACGTGAAAGTACCGGGCCTTTAAGAGTTTATTTGTCATAGATCGAATGTCGGTACGTCATTATTGGTTGAATTTTTTAGATTCTTGATATATGGTTATTCTTTATATGATTTTCACGAAATATTTGCTTTCTAGTTGGAATTATGACAATTTCTACAATGCGGTGTCTTATTTTACATCAATCAGTGAAAAGTAGTATACCGTGTTTTCATAGAATTGTTATTCGTCAAATAATTTCATCTGAAAGCACCGAAATAAGGTATCCGTCAGATAGGAAATTATTTGACGGATACTTATCGACAGTGAATAAAATTTATTCGAAGGTGAAAGTACCGGGCCTAAATATACTAACCGTATCTTCAATCTGCCGACTATAAACTGGAGAATTGCAGCTAGCCATAAACAAGTACCTGACTCCATTAGAGAGTGCATGCACGCAATTGGAAATCTGAACATAGACATAACTATACTTCATTCAAATTTATTTTAGCAGTCGGTTGGCCATGAAATAATTTTCTCAAGTTTTTGTAACTAGAACGAAGTTAGGTTGGCACTCATGAAATGTCGTTAATGTCATAACGCCGTTGCCACAACTAATATCAATTTTTATTACGAAAATTCGAAAATGCCGAAAGTGATTGAAAAAAGAGACAGGGTTTCAGGAAGTGCTATTTAGAATTCAGGTCCGCTCATTCAAATAGTTATACCCTGATATTCTAAAATCCACAATACGTCAGACGATAGCGAACATATTCAATGTAAGAGAATTTATATAATGTTTCATCTGAATCTAAAAGACTTATATTTCAGCTGAATATTTCCACAATCAGAAAGATTGTGAATGAAGAGTATGATAAAGAATTTCCTTCTATTGGGAGACCCAAAAAAGTGGTGGCATTTGGGAATTTTATGTTTGAGTGAATTAGTGCGAACAGTTTACTACAGGATTTTCGATAAATGTCATCGGAGAATAAGTTCCCTAATATGGATTTTTCTATTTTTCATTTGACTTGTCCTATACAATGTAAAAGTCTTAAGGTACTAATAAATACCTAATTATTATAATTACATCAATGTATTAAGATGAATAGCCACAAATACGCGCAAGTTGCCCTGTTACTTGTTTATTCATGTGAAATTTTTGTTCAACGGTGAAGTTGCATCTTAACTTGAAACTTCCTTCAATTCCTTTTACTTATATTGATGCAAGATGATTTTTGTTGAAGAATTTAACATTCTTGTAATTATCTGTTAATTCCTTCGGGAGATACCCATTCCCAACCACTGCATCATATGCATTTCATCTTCGGGTTAATATTTTTGAAATCTACAAATGATGTAAGCCAAAGAAGATAACGAACATTAACTCTCCTCAAGCTAGTGCATATTATGATATTATACTGATCTCTTGTATTTTCCATGCAAATAACTGGATTTGGTATGCCTTCAATCGGTTTGTATAAACTTCAATTATGTTCGTCACATATTTTCCGAAGAGATTCGACATTGTGATAAAATACGTAATAACAGAAACTTTTACGTAGAACGGGCAACATAGCGTTGATTTAAAACCCAAAAATGTTTTGACAAGCTTCATAACCCCAAATTTTCGTACTATACAGAGTGAAATGTGTCAAATTTTCATGGCCAACCACTGCTAAAATAAAGTTGAATGAAGTATACCTGGAGTCCATTGATAGCAGCTTGGGTAATCAACAAAATGGACTCTGAAACAAAAGAAGCGTTTGACAACGCAATGGTCGATCAAAAGAGCATACCTAAGTTGGAATAGGTATTACCATTTTTGGAAAGACGTTTTCAAACGTTGGAAGCATCAAAAAACGTGAAAAAACCGGAATGGAACAACAAATCATCACAAAACCAACACAAAATGGGTGAAAAATTTCCGGTAGAATCATATCACATACAGAAGGCGAAGCAATGTGTGGTGTGCAGAGAAGGACACACCCTGATGGAGTGTCCCAAATTCCTGGGAATGTCGATTTATCAAAGGAATCAAGTGGCAAAAAAGAATTCACTGTGTATGAACTGTTTAAATCATACCAGTTCCACGAAATGCTTTGAAAAAATGAGATGCCGTAAGTGCCAGCAGTTCCACCACACCTTATTACACTTCACAGAATTCAGGTCAAAGGCATCAGGTCACAAACAAGCATCGTGTCAGCAAGAAGACAAAACTAACGGTGAACATGGTCGGTAAAAGAAGAATTACCTTGTTAGCTACAGCCTATATTGATGTCAGAAAATTGGACGGATCATACACAACACTGAGGGCTCTAGTAGATCCGGAAGCGAAGCCTCGTTCATCACACAACATGCTTGTTCTTGGAACACACCGTACAAAGCACAGGACAGAGATAAGCGGGGTAGGAAAAACTGAAGCAGGAATCTCTAGTGGGAAAATTAAGGCAGACAAACATCCCCGATTCTCCAGTAGATTCAACCTAATCCAGGAGCTACTAATAATACCAAAAATAACTGGAACTCTTCCAAGGGAAGAAATATGCACGCAAGTCACCAGTGGAATAGTACCATATTAGCTGACCCCTTTTATTATGAACCAGGACCAATCGACATACTGTTAGGTGCAGCTGCATATGCAGTTATCATCAACGAAGGCAATAAAAAGGTCGACGAGGGTATTGTAGGAGTCAACACAAAATAGGATATATTCTACTAGGATCCGGTGAGGCGCGTACTCCAAACATCAAAATCAACAGTATGATTTCAAGCATTCAGGAAATCGGACAAAGATTGGAGAAATTCTGGGAACTGGAGAAACCAGAAACTGGAAAGGAAGCAACAGATGGCGGTGGATGCGAGGAGCACTTCAAAAACACATGTAGCCGAGACAGCAATGGATCTTACACAGTGCGCATTCCTTTCAACGAAAATAAAAACAATCTAGGAGATACAGCGAATAAAGCAATCGCCTGAGAAGAAGTTTAGGAATAACGAAGCTCTGGCAATAGGCTACAAAGAGTTCATGAAAGAATATATAACAATGGTTCATATGTCACCTATGAGTCAAGGTCAGGTGACTGAAGGTAACTATACTGCATTCACATTTATTTTAGCAGTCGGTTGGCCACGAAATAATTTTCTCAAGTTTTTGTAACTAGAACGGAGTAAGGTTGGCACTCATGAAATGTCTTTAATGTCATAACGCGGTTGCCACAACTGATATCAATTTTTATTACGGAAATTTCGAAAGTGATTGACAGGGTTTCAGGAAGTGCTATTTAGAATTCAGGTCCGCTCATTCAAATAGTTATACCCTGATATTCTAAAATCCACAATACGTCAGACGGTAGCGAACATATTCAATGTGAGAGAATTTATATAATGTTTCATCTGGATCTAAACGACTTATATTTCAGCTGAATATTTCCACAATCAGAAAGATTGTGAATGAAGGAAGAGGATATGACAAAGAATTTCCTTCTATTGGGAAACTCAAAAAAGTGGTGGCATTTGAGAATTTTATGTTTGAGTGATTTAATGCGAAAAGTTTACTACAGAATTTTCGATGAATGTCATCGTAGACTCGTTCCCGAAAATTGATTTCTCTATTTTTCATTTGACTTGTCTTACACATTGTAAATGTCTAAGCTACCAATAAATACCTAATTATTATTATATCAATGTATTAAGATGAACAGCCACAAATACGCGCCAGTTGCCTGTTAATTGTTTATTCATGTGAAATTTTTGTTCAAATGTGTGTTCATCTTGTATTTTCCATGCAAATAACTGAATTTGGTATGCCTTCAATCAGTTTGTATAAACTTCAATTATGTTCGTCACATATTTTCCGAAGAGATACGACATTGTGATTAAATATGTAAAAACAGAAACTTTTACGTAAAACGGGCAACATAGCGTTGATTTAAAACCAAAAAATGTTTTGACAAGCGTCATAACCCCACGTTTTCGTACTATACAGAGTGAAATTTGTCAAATTTCCATGGCCAACCGACTGCTAAAATAAAAGTGAATGAAGTATATATACCTCACCAAGCAGTAGTGCGTACCGACAAATCAACAATAAAACTACGAGGTGTGTTCAATGCCACCTATCCCTCCACGACCGGACTCAGCTTGAACGACATTATGCCAACTGAACCAACTTTGCAGAACGACATCGCCGATATTTTGCTCAGGTTTAGGACATTTCAATATGCATTGATGGCTGACAGAAAAAATGTACCGGATGATAAAACTCCACCCAGACGACCGAGAGATGCATAGAATATTATGGCGATTCCAAGAAACGGAACCTATAACGATGTATGAGCTGAACACACTCACATACGGGACAAAAATAGCCCCATACTTAGCAATAAGTACATTGCATCAACTGGCCGAAGAAGAAAAGGCAACTTATCCAAGAGCAGCCAATCAAACAGGACAACATCGACCCAAACAATTGGCTTATAGCTAAGATAGTCGAAGTGCACCCCGGTCAACATAGACTTATAAGAGTAGTTACCGTCCAAATGAGTAATCATAAAACATTTAAAAGACCTTTAACAAAGATATGTAAACTACCAGTTCACCGATCCGAGGACACCTCTTGATGCCGGTCCATTTTGAGGTCGCAATATGTTAAGCCAAAAAATGGACTTAGCAGAAAATAAATTAATGTAGGAAATATTTCATCATATTCATAACATAAGATAATGTAACAATCAGAAGGTTAATTTGAAGTAGATAGTTTTTATAATATATTGTCGTCTAGCCTTGCACCAAATAAAGGAATCAAAGAATAAGCAACTAAGCAAGGACTGCGCCACGAATCAATTGTCAACTATTGTTTACTATTTTCAATTATTGGTGTATACTTATAAACTACGACTCATTTGTGTAACAATGAGAGTCCGCAGTTAACTAGTTCAATAAACGGTTATCAGTGAAATCTCAAACTTTTCCCTTCATACAAAAAACACCTTCCTCCATCCCATACAATAGGGAATACTCCTTCTGAAGAAAATGATGTCTTTTTTATGAAATATCTTTGAAACGCCACATTTTGAAATAACCATTTCAACCGTTTCCCAAAAAAAATCATTTGAAGCACTTAAGAATGAAAAATAAAAATGGGTATTTAAAATTTAAAGCGTTTCATGTGGATTGCACAAGTTAGCAACATCGACTGAAATATGCCTTGATAATAAAGGACAACAAATGCATTATCTTAATGAGATAGACAAAGATGGCTGTCTATGAAGTCTGCAACGAACGAGGAAGGTCGTAAAATTTTATGGGATTTTTATGGCCGGTTGCAATTGAAGCTCGCCAGTAAGTAGGCGCTTGTAAATCAACTGCTGTTATTTTATAAAAAAGCTGATCGGACATTGTTCTTTTCATTGTCTGGTAGACGCTATTGCCAAATCGTAAACTCCGAACCAAGCGATTTAAATTTTAAAACCCCATTTTTGAAGAATGATTTTCAATAGTTTCCGCGGTGCATTTGAAAAAATCATGAATGAAACTCATAATTATTCAGTTTAAACTTGCATATGCAGTGATAACCCAAATTGAGGAGAATTCTCCATTGCTACCTTAGGATCATCACCTGATTCTATAAGATTAGATAATCATCAACCTACCCCAGAATCCTTAAATGATCTGAGAGAGCTTCTGCCCTGTTTATGGAACCAAATGCCTCAAGAAATGTTCAACAACCTCGTGTCTAGTATGCAAAGAAGATGTCAAGCTGTTATTGATGCCCGTCGGGGCCATACATGGTATTGATAGTCTTAAAATGCTTGAATTCTCTAGGAATAAAATTTCGTTATTTTACTCGATTTTTCTTAACCACCCTGTATACGCTGCAGATCTACAGGCTAAAATTAATTTGGAACTTGAAATCATATTAATATGCATTTTCATCACAAAAATCTTATTTTAACTATATCTTTTTTGCAATTTAAGTCAATATCCCTCACTCATGTGGAGCAGTTTATTTTAGAATGGTTACCAATCGTCGGTAAGTGAAACGATAGATAGATGAGATGAAAACGGCCGTATATGTTGACTTACCTATCTGTATCTGGAGTTCCAGCTAACATTTGTTGTATATGTTGCTGCATCTGGAAATTATGTTGCTGTGTTTGCTGCGGAGAGGATTCCCTATTTCTAATACTCAACTGGGGGTTATTTTGAACTAATTTCATAACACTTGGATTAATCTGAAGTTTCTGATTTGGCTTCTTTGATATGGGAGTGATACTAACTGCCGGACTAAGATTGGTTGTGAAATTTTCTTGGACAGGTTCATGGATCTCCACTTCTGGCTCAAAATCCATGGGCTCCTGTTTAACCTGAATATGAATAATAAAAATTTATTTATAGGAAATAAAAAGTACAAAAATATCCAGATTCAGATTCAATGTTGAAGTTGGTGCTTGCGCTCAATCAATAAAACGTAAAAGAATAATAGGATTGAGAGGAAAGCAAGAAAATTCATCCTCAAGATGAAAGAACAACGAAAGTAAGAATATTTCTAATAACTAATAACGAAGATTTCGAACCCAACACTACAGAAAAAGATAGGGGGACAAAAATATAAAAAAACGGAAAGATACGAAAAGGAGGCAAAAGTGAAACGAATTAAGCTCGGCTAAAAAATGGCATATTATTGCTATGGTGCGCTTGTATCCGAGAGCTGGCGACAAAAATCGGCAAGAATTTTGTAATGGCTCATATTTCAATATTAGTTAGTTTTGGTGGTATGCACCCACTCTCAAGATCAGGTAGTCGAACAACTGGCGGGAACGCTTTTTGATTTATGTAAAATTACAATAGCCGTGCTTTGGGTGACTGCTGACCGCCTCTGTTCAATTGATATGTGGTATGACTATTTTATTCTCAAATAATATATGATATTTGAGCAATAAATGCATTTTCAGCTATTACAAAACTTTTAAAACGAC
The DNA here is from genome assembly GCF_907165205.1 of Coccinella septempunctata. NCBI lineage: Eukaryota > Metazoa > Arthropoda > Insecta > Coleoptera > Coccinellidae > Coccinella > Coccinella septempunctata. Next base: position 34,353,473 of record NC_058189.1, on the reverse strand, counting down.
ATCGTTAAGGCAGCAACTTCTTTGGGGTACTGAGCCAGCGCGTTTCCCTAAAATAAGGTCTGACCACTTTCTCAAGTTTTCTGCTCTATAAACTAGCTAAATGACTATTTTCAATCATTACAAAATATTTGTAGAGTATGTTGTAATTTTATATACCTACATCAAAGCACGTCGCCGCTAGATGTTCCACTACCTGACCTTGAGAGTGGGTGCAGAGTAATGTACACCCTCAATACTAAATCATATTTAATTATGAGCCATTACAAAACTCTTGCCGATTTTCGTTGCCAGCTCTCGAACTACTGTTGGCTATGAACGACAGCATCATCATTTCCCGATTGTTAGTAATTCTTTAGGTTTTGGCTAAAAAAAGGATCAAACGATTGTATTGGTTTCAATGATGAAGAAGAACTCAGGGACTGATTCAATTCGATCCTTACGGTCATGAACACATGTGTGTTAAGTTGTTCCAACACTTTTCTATTTCCGAATTTGTTCTAGTTTGTGTCATTGAAATTATGCATGATGTAAGAAATGGACCAGCTCTCTCTGAAAAAGATTGTGCTGTATATGTACTGAGTGGTGCCGAGAAATCCCTCTAATTTCCCGGAAAATCAAAAATGGAATAATAAAAAGATTCGCCCTTAAAAAGACTTAATAATTAGGTTCAGATGGGCACCGTGCTGTATATCAATATCGGAATTTGATTTACAAATTTGGAAAGAGCAGAAAAAATAATATTATTTTTTATTATGATATAATTAAAAAAATTCCTACCTCTGCTAAATGCGCCACACTTTGCTGATGATAAGGTTCTGGGTAAGATGGAAGCTTCGGTTGAATGAGTTGATTTGCTGAGGGCGGCGGTATCATATTTTCACTCTTATGAATACGCATATGACTATTTCTCGAATAGACCGTCGGGAATGGGGTGTTGCAAATGTAGCAGACAAACGGTCCTTGCGATGATGATGATGATGATGACTGGACCTGAAATTGAAATTCAACAAATGTTGATGTGTAAATCGCGATTTCAGATAAAAACATTCATCACAGATTATAGCGTGGAAAGATAAGAAACGAAGCGACAAAAGTGATGTGAGCGTCATCTGTGTTTCAAATGTGTTTTCAAGGCCCTAAGACTGGTTAAGTCTTAATTAATATGAAATTTTGTGAAATTTCAGACGGTCATTTTGATCAAAAAGGTTATGAATGTTTTGATTCTCGTACCGCCTTTTTTTTATCAAGCTCGTTCAAGTTGCTGATTATTGAAACTTGTATCTAAATCCTTCGTGAAAACCTCAAAATATCGTTCGAAAATTATTGCGTGGTGAAGAACTGACGATCAAATAAAACGAATCTCACTAACCGCCGTTTTCAATAACCCATCTATCCATCAAAACGGTGGATAGATAGATACTAGGGATAGACCAATCTGTCCTTTTGTGCTTGTTTACGTTTCAATATTCTATCTGCAGATAGCGATTCTTACTGGCCCCAGCGATCTATCCCTTCCTCTGAAATGAGGTCAGATAGACAACCAGAGATAGGAACTTTCATTATATATGCGCCTACCTGCGTTTCAAAGAAATTTGAAGTAAACCGTCGATTGTAAAAAGTATCTCCGGTAGTTCAGTTTTTTTTATCTGTCGAGTTCGAGCAGTAAGGGGTAGAGATAAAGCGTTGGAAATTGTTATCAGGGTGCATTTCAGTGCTGTTTTCTTGACAATTGAATTGTAATTAACTTTGAAAGATGGATTATTTGAGTAGCGACGACAGCGACATGGAATTATTAGAGATGATTGATGAGTTCGATGAAGAAAGTGAATCGGAAGAGACCATAATACAAAAAGTTTATAAAGCAAGAGTTGATTACATTATTATTTTGAATGATTACGAGTTCACATGTAGAATTCAACTGAGCAAAGGTGCTGTGAGTGTATTATTGGATTTAATTAATTCATATTTGAGGGCGCAATGTGGGAGAATTGAAACTGAAGAGTTGAAGGATTCGGTCAATCTTCTCCAACTCTCCTCTTTCAGAGGACAACAATTATTGTGAAGTATTTATTGCCGTATGCACCTTTCATTGAACGACGTTCAAGCATAGAATCTCTATGGGAAAAAAAGACATTAAGGAATTAAGCTCGTTTAATGAAATGGTGCACACGGTTATATAGTCATACACACACGATTAACCTTTTATACATTATCTTCAAATATTTACACTTTCTAGTTTCTAACACACACCAATATCTCAAACGCTAGAAATGAATTCATGATGTGAGGTCTTATATTAGTGTTCTGTGGTCTGAGCTGAATAGATTCCTATCTATCCTTGCCTTGAGATAGATAACATCAAACCATAATTGTGAAATGCAAACCATAGATAGATAACTACAAGGATAGATAGGCAGACGAACTGGCAATAGCGATCTATCCCTTATCTTGGATAGGTTATTGAAAACGGCCGTAAGGAAAATGGGAATGTCAGTATTAAAACTAGTAACATGTGACTCGGTTTTTCCTGAAACTTTTCAAAGTTTTCACTCCCAATCTCTGAAACAAAGTCAATTAAAAATTGAAATAAACGTTTATTTGAATTTGGGAGTGAAAACATTAAAGTTTCAGGAAATGCAGAATCCTCACAGAATTAATTTCAATCGATAAGTGACTCAGTCATTCATTGATTTTTAATTTCAGTGCTACGAAGTGGATGAAATTTTCAGGGCGTAAAGGCCTGCTGCAAACACTACTGACTACACCATGTGTAATGAACATTTTACTGCAAGTCAATTGAGAACTGTTCATCCACGTAAATTATTGTTTGCAGGAAGCATTCCTTGCATGAAGGCCCATTTAGGGGAAATTATGACTATACGTCCTTTCAAAGGTTCTCAATTGCTATTCCTTTAATATATTCAGAAATGCAAAGATTTTATTGATTTCGTTTTGGGTATCGAGTGACTGTCAAATTGTCGTTTGGAAAGTCAAAGTTTTATGAAACCTGCTGTGAGTGTTTTGTTCATTCATTAATCAATTTGTAAAGGGTATCCCAAATTGCTTGATTTTGGCTGTTTCTGGTACTTCTAGACTAGATAGGTAAAAACGTTGAGAGGAGTCCTGGGCTCGATTTTCGTGAAAAGTCAATTAGTGAAAACCGTTTCACGGTATCTTCATTCGTTTTGAAGATACAACCAAATTTTGATATTTCATTGATTTCGAAAATGTGCCATAACTTTTTCAATTTCGAAAGTATCTGAAAACGAATTAAACTTTCTACAGGCACTTTTTCACAAGGAATCAGATACTGTATTCAATTATTTTTTTCCCTTGTACTGAGGTTGAACTAGAAATGGTTTTTCAACAACAGCGTTTCTTTTGACCTTAAGAATCTACTTTTAAAATATTTGTACGAGTCAGAGATTCACCGTGTGAATAAATCTTTTATATTCGACTTATTTTAGCGTTCTTTCGAATTTGTCCAAGTTGGTAAAGTGTAGGCCATGTTAAGAACAAAATCGAAAAACTAAATATGTTTGAAACGGATGACATTTTTGAAAAAACGCTAACGGGATGTTTTTCGACAAATCTGTGACTAAAAAACGTAGTTGAAAAATATAGGGTGATCCACTTGAAAATCACCGTCTCTCCTCTATACCTCTGAATGGTAATTAATTTGTATGATCCTTTACGAGTATCACATATAGAACATAGGAATTACTGAATATCTCAAACATAAACCAAGGTATAGCGAAATATTTCAAACAGTAATTTTTCAAAAATACCCTTCAACTTGAAGACAATTCGAGATATCTATGATCTGCTTTTTGTAAAAGAGATCCCGAAAAAGAGATCGGGGGTCTTATAATTCTCGAGATACCTTTATTGAGCATCGACTTTGGACACCCTGTACTGAAAACGAAATAATAAACTTCAATCTCACCTGATCTTTCAGTATGTGTTCTGGGATGTATACTTCATCTCTGTAAGGACCAGCCTCTTTTGCACAGCTACGTATGGGCCTTCCTGAATTCGAAATACTTGTAGGTTCTCCATTTGGCTTATTACCTGATGTGAGGTAGCTTCCAAGCATACTATTGTTTGCAAATTGATTATAATCGCAATTTTTACTGTGTATATTGAATTCGTCCAATTTGAAGAATACTTTGTAGCATTTTCTGGAAAATATAGATAGTAATGGTTAGTTAGGTTGAATGAAGGTTGCATGGGCTGTCAGAAAATTTTTGTGATACGATCTCCGAAAAAAATTTTTTACTCTTTTTTTTTTAAACGAATTTTATTGGTGAGATTTGGAACTAATATCCCACGTTTTTACACTTTGTACTGAGTATTTTTCTGTCAGTTGGTATAGAAATGAGCCATTTCATAACATCCTTTAAGTTACTGAATAATTAGAAAAATTCGGTAATCCTAAGTTTCCATTTTCATTCCCACGTAAAAATCGAACGGGCCAATATCCTAAACGAAACCATATGGTTGAGTCAGTCATCACAGGATAATTTTTTTCCCATTGCTTTGCTATAATCTCGGCCATAATTCAAATAAAAAATGATCTAGGGTTCTAATAGGATTTATTTCAGTAATCATTTTCATTTTTTTCAACTTTGTCATTTTGAAAGTTTTGTTTTTTTGTGTGAAACGCTTTCATTTTGACCAGTCCTAGATTCTGTTGAAAAAAAATGCCTCACCTCCTGTGATTTTACTTCAGGTTTACCCATTTGGTTATTGGTTAAGTTTTCTGTTAGTTAACCACTTTTTGTGCGATTGTAAAACGCCTAACCTGCAAAATTTTTTCAACCAAAGGTTGAGCTTCCATTGTGAAACCGAATATGGATATGGAATAATAGGACTATTAAATCGTTCCATTTTCGTTGAGGAGTGCGTTTCGTTGTTCTGATGAGGTCAAATGAGACAGAAACTATGGTCAGCAACTACTCTTTCTCGGCGAAATGGCATTTCTAATAATACTTTGAATGATGGTGGTTTGCTAGTTCGATTCAGATCATAACATTTCTTGACTTTATATCAGCGGGTGTTATGTGTCTGAACTGATTTCGTTTGGATTCTTGAATATTCACATGAGAAGTGGAGTGTCATAAGCATTCTTGTCTTCAAAATCAATTGAAAAAAAAAGTTCTGTATTGTCCAAATTGTTTAAAAAAACTTGTAAAATTTGTATGCTTCAAACGTTGTTGATTTGGCAAGTATTCGGTCCATTTGTGAAACCGCCACAGGTAGTGAACAATTTTTATAACAAAAACATGGTTGATACACAATACATACATCTCAAAAATATTTTACGAAAATAATTGAAATAGTAGCGTCAATGTGAATGAGGCACAAAAAACAAATGAAAAAAGAAGTAGTTTTTACCTGCAAAAGTAGGCCTGATTTCCAGTTTTGGATTGTGATGTTTGCAACTGCGGCTGATTCTGCTGCGATGATAAACACGAGATGAGAGACTGATTCTCAGTGTAATCCATTGGCTCCTGTTTGACCTTTATTTCAGGTGTTGTACCTTTTTTGTTCTGTATCGTGAAGTGTTTGATTTCAATTGGTTGAGGAAGTATGGGATCCATAATCTGTTCCCTGCCTGAGTAGCGTTTTTTGGGGTACAGGACTTTTGGGACAATATTATTACTTTTGCTTGCGGCGAAAACTTTGGTCGAGTATTCATCTTTATTCTGAACGTGAGTTTCCACATGTTCATCAAAACGGTTTCTTTGTTTGTTGAACCTCATGCCTGAAATAACAGTAAAAAAATTACATCTCAGATTCATAATGGAGAATATTAGCTATTTAAGTATCTTCTGAAATACAGGGTGAGTCTTCGACTTGTATAATGTGTCCCAAACTCTATACTCACTGAGAGCATCTCGAGAACTATAAAACTTTGAGACAAAATCTTCAAAGACCCCCTTCTTTTTCGAAATAATTAGATATCAGAAAGTAGATCATAGATATCTTGATTCGTTCTCGAGTTTTAGGGCGTTTCTGAAAGTTTACTTTCAAATTTCAAATACATATTTCTTGGTTATTATGTTCGAGATATTAGAAAAATTTCAAAATTTTTTTTTTCTAGTTATTTTTATGTTTTATGTGATACTCGTAACGTATCATAGAAATGTCAGTGTTCAACAAATGGGACAGCCCATATTTTTCAACGTATTTTTTTAGTCAGCTCAGTAGGCATCGAATTTGAGACACTGAGAGGATCTCGAGAACTATAGCAGCTAGAAGAAAACAGATGGCACATTCTCTAGCTCTTTTTTCCTGAATCTGAAAACAGAACCGGCCTATTATTTCTAGATTTTGAGTTATAGACAAAAATTTAGATTTTGGCGATTTCGAAAAGTTCTCATAACTTTGTCTTTGAATTTACAGATCTGAAACATGAACCTTCTTAGGCACTTTCATGCGTAGTGAAGTGTGACGAAAGTTTTTTTTTCCGGTTCAAAAATAACAAATTCAATGCAAGTTTGCATTTAAGAAAAACGAAAGTTTGCCTAATGATTCGGAATGAAAAATATTTCGAATTTGTGTGTGGATTCTTCTCAAAAAAGTGCCTGTAGAAAGTTCAAGTTTCAGATCTATAACTTCAGGGACAAAAAAGTTATGAGAACTTTTCGAAATCGTCAAAATCTCATTTTTTGCTGATAACTCAAAAACGAAGAATCGTAGGAGGCTACGGTTTTCACCTTTCTTTGTTTATCTGAAAAATTGCTCGGAAATGTGTCATCCTTTTTCTTCTAGCTGCTATAGTTCTCGAGATCCCCTCAGTAGAACACGAATTTTGCCCACTCTGTACATAAAGGGTGAGTCTTTGACTCATACAAATATTTTAACAGTAGATTCTTGAGGTCAAGAGGAACACTTTTTTCCTTTAACATTTATCCGAATCGGCTCGGTTTTAAGGATACAGGCTGTTGAAAAACCATAAAAAAAATGTTTTTTTAGTTCTATTTCACAAACGGTTTTATCGAATGAAATTAATTTCGGAATATAGTTTTTCATTTATTTGATGAATCTCTTTGAAATACAAGATATCACATCACCCATGTCTTCACGTTTTCTCATTGTGACCATTAGGCACCATACAAATAACAAAAATTCAAAGAACCCAACTCTTGAAACTAAGTTGGACGCTATCTAATAAATATTTGAACGTTTAGTAAAATCAATGTATTCTTCATATTTTTTCGTATAATGCGCCAGTTTTCGAATAATTTGATGTTCAAAAATAAAAAATATCTGTGATATTCGAAAAATTGGGTACTTTGGCCGAACGTACCTCTTTAAAAGACCCACAGATGTGTAGTGTCACAGATTTAGCTAGTTATTCTGAATGTAATTTGTTCTTTCAGAGGCGGCATAGCTCATTATGGAAACTTAAAATGGCTATATCTTAAAAAAATATTTTATGTTTTCATATTGAACTTGAAACAGAATAATCATAGAAACGATTTTCACAAAATGAGTATTTGAACTACGACACGTGTGCAATATAATAACTTTTTAGAAATTCTAAATTGCCATTTTTTCTTCTGTTGAATGTATTCAACAATTATACAATATTATTCGGTCATTCAAAATTGTCATTCACAATGATAAAATGTTCTGTAATTGATACTACGCTATGTTGAAACTAATAATTAAAACTTGATCTTCTGGATAAATCGTCTTTCTGTGAATAACTAGTTGTATGAAGTAGGTGTTCAAAATGATTTCCTCGTCTTATCACATGAGTATTTCGTCGCAAGCAACATTTATTCAATCTAATAATTGTTTCTTTGTCAAGATATTTGTTTCATAGACCTTGGTCTTCAAATAATCTCAAAGAGAGAAATCGAGAGGAGTCAGATCAGGAGATCTAGCAGGCCAAATTTCAATGTTGTGTTTCATTGGAACTAACAACTTCAACCTGATAATGAATTATCATTTGAATCGTTATAGTTATAGGAGTTATACTGCCCTCCTAAGCCAAAAAGGCGTATCTCAAATTTCCTTGCTTTGAGATATAGGGAATTCTAATGAATTTCAAAACCGCACCAACGAACATTTGAAATTGGGATTTTTGTTGAAAAAGTCTACATGCATTGTGGTGAATGAGATAACCACTATTTCGCTAAGGAAATGGATTAATTACAACTTAAAGTGTATTTATATGAAGCAATGAAAATTTCAGTGAAATTTGAGATACGTCTTTTCGGCTTAGGAGGGCAGTATAGTGAAACGAAAATTTGAGAAAACCTCCTATATATCGGAAACGGAGTACCTAAGACACATGTATGAGGTGCTTTTGATCTCAGCTCAATGCCCTCTATAGAGGAAGATGATCACTACAATTTCGTACAGCTAAAAAATTCTGTTAATAAGTCAGCGACGGCGTACATCTATCTTCCAAGGAAAACCCAGAATAACCAATTTTAACACTTTTAAATCAATCCAAAATAATGTTCCATTTGAAGAGCGTTTTTGATTGGCATGGAATGAATTAATATGAAAATGAATGTGACCCTTATCTGGGGTATTTATTTCTGATGAAAAATGTATTTCTTTTGACCTCAGGAATCTTCAGTTAAAATATATGTACAAGTCAAAGACTCACCCTGTATAGTTAAAAACTTCCCAATAATGTGACTAAGTAATACGTACCACAATAACGACATGTATAATAGCAGGCCATGGAGAAATAATGCGACTCTATGGCCCAATTGTCCTTAAAGCTATATCTACAAAGAGGGCAGAATCTTTTATTCACCCCACCAACTCGCATAGAGTGATAGAAAGCTCGCCTCTCTTCCTTAGCATAATCAGACAAGGGCAGGCCATCAACGAAAGGCTTTCCATCAATTAATGTCACTTCTCTAGTCTCTTCATAGTTTTGACCATCTCTTTGTTCCGACGATCCAACTGGGATCAACAGACTTTCTTCCTCCTCTTCTTCCTCCATCTCAACAACGTCACCCATCGTTTCATTTTCCATGTAATTTTCTTCTTCAATCAAGTCGTCTTCGGAAGTCAACCATTTATTACGAATGTCAGCGTCATCTCTAGATTCATGCCAAAGTGAGGGAATATCTACTTTCTCGCCTGAAATGAAGAATTTGTTGAATATTGATTGATTGCGTTCCTGATACTGTGGAAGGAAACCCAAAAAAAATTTCAAGAAAAATATTTTGTCAAGTTTGTAATAAATCAACAGGGAATGAGGTCTTACCTAATTCCACATTCAGATGTTCCACTTCATGCAGAGCCAACAGTTTTCTGTTTCTGAAATCCTGTCCACAATAATTGCAAGTGGGCTCTATCAGTTCTGCAGTCTGGTGCTCAGCCTCATATTCTGGAATGTTCTCTTTATTTATAACGTTCAAGCATAGCTTCAACAGTGATATTGAATTATAAACATATTCATCTTCTTCTTCAAACCGAGTTTCATAAGATACAGGTTGCACAGTTTCCTCAATAGTTTCAATTTTCCTCCTTTTAGCTTGTCGTTCTTCTTCTTCCTCTGAAAAGTAAGAATCATGTTTCATGATGGATGTTATATTACTTTCCAAATCAAAAAAACATAATGACTCGCACTTCTTCAGTATTATCAATTCACCAGTCATCTTTGTAGGTTCGAAGCGAATTTATTCTTTGTTTAATGAAACGGTGCATAGTACATAAGATGATGATAGAAGATTCCAATTTTCATTACCGAATATTTAATTGACCTCCTAAATTTTTAACTCTTAAATTGCCTATCAGAGCTAACAGGCTGTGATGCCAACGCGCGTAATGGTATCTAGGGAAGGGGTAAGTGCTTGCTTAAATACTTATATCTTACATCCAGTTTCATAATCAAATTTAAAGTTTCTCTACCCTTAAAGCTTCCTTTAGTGTAATTTTTAGTAGGGTTAAAGGAAGCATTAAAATTAAAGGTTCTTTAAGTTTGATTATGAAACTCGCCGTTAGCTATTGACCTTGAAACAGTGATGGCTCGGGCCCTCCAGGTGTAGGTCGGCCAGATCCAGGATATACAGGAGCATAACCTTGGAATAAAATTAATTTCTACTTCTTCAATCAAAAACTGAAAATGAAAACGCGTTCCGTCAATTGATTTCCAATTACCGTTAAGTTCTTGCAATAAAATTGTTTTTTTTTTTCAACCCCTTAGCCTCAACCCCATCCAACTTTAGTTTTCAAATGGAAACATAGGTACCATGTTCGGGATCGTTAGAAAGCTCACAGAAAATGGAATCCCACCATAATCTTTGTTCTTTTTTTGATTAAATATTGATACATATATTTTATACAGAGACTCTTGAGTTTACAATGATAATTACAAATATAAAAAAAAAAAAGATTATGGTCGGATTCCGTTTTCAGAGAGCTTTCCAACGAGTCAACACATGCTATATTTATATGTACATATTTCCAATTGAAAACCGGAAGTTGGATGCGGTTCCCAAAATTAAGTATAATCAGATTTCAAATAACGTGTTTCGGAATCTTAATAGAGAGATATGGAAGAAGCGTATAACCCGAACGTACGTTAATAACGTCATGCGGTAATGGAATAACGTCTTGCGCTATCTGGCTCAGATTTTAGTCGTATGGAAGATACGAATTTACGTTATTAGCGTAAGCAACAGATGATCGGTAAATGTCAAAGTTTGTTGTCGATAGGTTATTAGGTTATGCATTTTGGATTGATTTTATGCTGTTTTTGTGAATAACGTGCGTTTATATGGATGTATATCTACAGGAATTTTTGTTTGTGGGGGTGGATTAAACTGTATTGAAAAATACCTGTTCACAGTGATGCTTTCATGATTTTAAAATATGATGAACCTTTAAGTGGCCACTATAGTTACTAAGAAAAAATTGGAATATCATCTGGAGGATATGTAGAGATAACGTAGAATTATTTGTGTACTGCTTTGCTGCCATTAACCTATAAGCCATATATCCAATCTAGATGTTTCTACTTTTATGAGTCTTAATAAAAAAATCTCGAATTGAACCCTTTTATTTCCTATTGAAAACAAGTTACATAGTTCATAATCAACAATATGGGATTGAAATAGGTACACAGAATTAAACACTAGGATGAAAATTTCTATTTTCATTCGACTCTTCCTTTCATGTGACCCATTAATTGAAGATATACACTTTTACCTTTGGTTATTAGATTATTCTTGAGGAACTCAGTCTCTTCTGTTCTTATAAAAAATTCGATTCAATGTCGATTAAGAGGCCCCTTTTTCATAACATAACCTACTTCTGTCAAAACAAACGGAAAAATAGTAATGCGCAAGGCAAGAAAACAACGTAAATTACGATAACGTTCAACGTTATCCACCCGTAAATTACGGCATGCGGTAACGTTAATACCGCCCGCTATTCTGAAAATGGAAATACGCATGCGTCGTAACGTTATTAGCGCTTGACGTTATTACCGCATGACGTTAAGGATGCTTCCATATCTCTCTAACGTTAAGTTATTGGTTGAGAAACTATTAATTCACAGAAAATGAGGATAACTAAAATAGATAAGAGTTTTCTTTTTCAATTTGAGTTCTTGGTTGAAGAAATATTACTTATTACTTCTATTCATCTATTCCATAATGGATCCCAACCCTGTATACATATGTTCCCTACAGCTACCCTAGTCGTCTAACGGCCGTTTTCAATAAACCTATCTATCCATTGTTTCACTTACTGAAGATAGAAAAACTATCTGATTTCGTTTCTATGATCTATCTGTAGATATATGAGGGGTTCAGAGCTTAAGTGAACCAAGTCCATTCAGCCTAATTTTGAGATGAATGGCTCGGAAGTTGTTTATCACAAATTAATTCAAAAGTGACTTCTTTAGATTTTAAAAGGTTAGAATGTAAGCATATGCTTACATAAGAATAATAATGAATGAAGAAGGCACTTTTGAATTAATGGGTGATAAAAAACTTCTAAGCCATTCATCTCAAAATTAGGCTGAATGGACTTGGTTCACTTCGGCTCTGAACCCCTCATATTTTAGAATGGTTACCAATGGTTACCAATCGTCAGTAAGTGTAACGATGGATAGATAGCTTTATTGAAAATGGCCGGTAGAGATCAGCTTCCTCCTGAACTAGACCTTCCAATGTGACATAACTCCTTTATCAACAAAATACAGGGTGCCATAAACGAAAAAACGTATGCTGGATTTCCTATAAAGACGTTTTTACAGAACTAATTACAATGTTGTGCTGTTAGGAACTTTGTTCCTGAAATATTTGCAGGCTTGAGAAGCTCCCAGTTATACCGGAAAAAATCTACTACTTTTTCATTTCAAATGGCACACCCAGTATATTCTTGCACAGTTAAATAGCTGATTTAATAGCAGTTTCAATAGTATGCCATAGGTTGGGCAAAAAATCAATGGTTTTTGAGTTATATGGATTGTTGAAAAAATTGTTAAAATTGGAGTTGGAAACTGAAATCGATGCTTCCATTAATAGTTTTCACATTCTGTAAATAGTTCATGGTTTCTCAACAAACTATAACTATAAACAATTGATTAGATACAATTAATAGAGTATCAAAATTATTGAATGAAATATTGAATTTAGTTTCCCTGTGTGGTTTTCGAAAGCCACAGACTAAATGGTAAGTGTCCACATGAGATAAAATCTTGAGAGAAAGTTTCGAGATTAATTTCGGGGCGTTGTTCATTTGAGCACTTGAGACACGTTCAGTCTCTGAGTATTGACTTGTGTCGGAAAGTGCTTGAGACTGCTCTTGAGACTATTCCGTCGCAAGTGGACAGGTACCATAATGAGGCAGTTTAAATTTGCGGTTTTCCCTTATTTCGAGTTTTTTCCTTATAACTATGAAAGATGTAGGTTTTATTCAGGTAATCCCTCCTTTTTTTAAGTAGAATCTACTGGAATGATAAAAAAATAGATTGTCTGTTGAAAATCTTAAGTTGAGATTAATTCAGTTTGTCCAATTTGATGATCTTCTCATAACCACCATCTCCATTTTGGACCCAAACAGCAAATAGTGATATAATACTACATAATGATGTGAAAATATTGAACATTTTTTCAAAAGTAACATCCCTAGCAGAATTATTCGAAGAAGAGTGCTTCCTGTTTTCCATATGAATACCAGTAACTGTTGACTTAAGTCTAGAACCAATCTGAGATCTATAATGGCGGTCTTCACAGGACTCAGGGCTCACTTACACAAACTTCGCATTGCCAATTAATCACTCTTCAGGCTCAGCCTAAAGGAGGATGAAACGGTTGAGCACATCCTCTTCCAAGCTGTATCTAGAGGAACTCAAGAATTATTTCCCCTCTGCCCTTTCTGAGCACGATGGGACTAGAGGGAGAGGTTTAGCTCTATGAGCTTGTTTGTGTGCTACAATAGACCGTTTTGGTCGCGGTGGCAGGTTTGGTTGGTCCGGCCATCAAATCCAACAATCTGTAATATGTAACTGTTGACTTTCAACCCAAGGTATGCCATTCTTTTGAATTTGCCATCATATCAGCTATCTTACCAATGCAAATATACAGGGTAAGTCTTTGACTCATACAATTATTTTAACAGTAGATTCTTGAGGTTAAAAAAACACCTTTTTCCGTATCGTCTCGGTTCAAAAGATACTGGCTGTTGAAAAGTCATAAAAAATGCTCATAAACGGTTTTATCGAATGAAATAAATTTCGGAAAATAGTTTTTCAATTATTTGTTGAATCATTTTCGAACACAAGATATCACCCGCGTCTTCCATGTTTCTGATAATGACCATTACGTACCATACAAATACCAAAAATTCAAAGAACCTAACTCTTGAAACTAAGTTAGACGCTATCTAATGAATATTTGAATGTTTCGAAAAATGAAAGTACTCTCTCGTATAATTTGCTGTTTTCTAGTAATTTGATATTCGAAAATAAAAAATATCCCTATTTGGAAAATTGGGTACTTTGGCTGAATGCAACTCTATTTAAAAGATCCACAGATGTGTGGTGTCACAGATTTAGCTAGTTATTCTGAAGGAAATCCTTTTCTAGGGATGGCGCAGCTCATTATGAAAACTTAAAATGGCTATATTTTTTTTTTCAGGGCCGAATTACCATTGGAAAAATGGTATAAAAAAGGGTTTCTTTGACCTCAAGAATCTACTGTTAAAATATTTGTATGAGTCAATGACACACCCTTTATAGTGTGCATTTGTTCCACATCTACAAAAATTTCCTTTGACAATTGTCCTCTCAACATTATCATTAATAAAATTTTTAAAATAATCGTTAATACACAGATAAATGAGGACCCTGGTATCAAAGTCGGCAATCTCCACTTTTGGTCGAAATTGAGTTAAATACATAATATTTCTCAATTTTTCGCGCTATATCTGAACATATGGATCGCGTGTGTCAAGAAAGAATATATCCCATTAAAAAACCACTTTGAAACTTCGTCTGAGAATCAAACCCGGCAATCTCCAAGACCCGCTTAGAATCAAAGCCGGCAATGTCCGTTCTGGCCAATCAGCACATGTGTGTCGTGACGTTCGTAATTCATCTGAATTCCGAGCGTCAATTCAGTTCGTTTTTGGAAACCCTCAAAAGTGTACTAAGAAAAGGAAAAACCCTTCACATAATTGAACCAGTCATCATAAAAAGTGGTCTGAAACAAGTCAATATGTTGAAGCTTAAAGATGTTCACAAACTTCTTGCAAAACACTTGGGGGCTACCTGGAGATCAATTGAAGAACTAGATTTTTTTGCGAAAATCCTTTCTCATGGAACTCTCGAGTCAGGGCAAGCAGCCCAGAAAGAAGAAAACGCATTGCCAGACATGGAAGAATCAGCAGCAGAAGGAGAAACCTGCGAATTTATCGAAGAAATAGCCTCTGTATATGTATAATAAATATGTTATGTTAATAAAAATATTTTTGATTACATGTTTTCTTGGAATTATTTCAATATTGTCATTATTCTATTCGTGAATCTTTTTCAAAACACTTGATATTCAGATCCCAACTCATTTCAGTAGAACCTTTGGTATCAAATCCGGCAAAATCCAATAATCAGTATCAAACACGGCATTCTCCATTCATTTTTTCTCATTTTTTCGAAAACTAAAAAGAAATTAGGCATAATAACTTCATTTTTCAATGAAGTTTAGTATTTCATTCCGTTAGAAACTACGCACGCAGTTAAATATAAAACAATATGGACGTAGCCGTTTTTTGCGCTTTACTCAAATAGGAACACGGTGGAGATTGCCGCCTTTGATATTAGGGTCCTCAAATATCCCAAGGCTCCTATACTTTAATAGTATCTTAAAAGACATATTTAAAATTGACATTTTATTTATTTAGATGAAAAGCTTACCCATTGAATCAACATCACTCTGGAATTCAAAGCATTGTGAACTTTCAGTATTGGTAAATTCGGTCAAACTGCTACATAATGAATCGTCCAGTTCATGGTAAAATGCCTGGCTCCTCTTTCTTTTGCTTCTTAAGACTTTATCTGATGAAACTATCTTATTTCTACTGAATGAATCAGCAATTGCTTGGTGTAGTTCGGCACGTAATTCAATTTCACTATCCACTTTATGAGCTTCCAAAATCTCAGATTGGCAATTACTACAGAAGTTTAAGAGACCATCTGTTGAAGTCTGAACATCTTTTTGGCATTTAGCTACAATCTTATTGTCCTCAGGGTCTTCAGAACCATTTTTCAACTGTAAAATTATAATTTCATCATTAAATATAGAAAAAATTCATAATTATCTCAACTATATTTCCTAGCAAAAACTCCTGTGTTGTTTGAACCTGCATATCAGAACCTAATATTGCATACAAAATAACTTTAAAAATATTTTCAGTGTTTATTTTAATCAAGCAGATCTGAGGATGCGCTTCTAAAATATGAACAGTTTTTTACAATACTTCAAAATACAAATTTGAATTTTGTAGAGAATTGGCCATTTTGTAAAACATGCTATGTGCATCAATACAATTTTGTTGGGATTTTGGAAAATGAACTCTCTCCCTAAAATATTTTCAGACCTCCGAAACCAGTTATACCGGAAACAACCTGCTACTTTCTTATTGGAAAAAAAATGTCAAAACATGTCACATTTGAATATTTCTGCTGGAAATATTTTTTTCAGAAAAATCTTCACCCTTTTCAAATTTGCCATTATGTTGTAACGAAAATGAATAAATTGTGTTATTGAAACTTCATGAACGTTTTGACCAAATAATCAAAAGAGGATAGAAAAAGTTCAACAAAATGTACCCTGCCCTATATGTACTTGCTTCAAGAATTACATATTGGCATCTAAGACTTCTTCATTTAGTCAGAAGCCCAAATGACTTCGTCAAGTTTATTGCCTACCGAGGACAGTGAATCAGTTCCAAACTGATTTTGATGTACATTAGTTGGATTAAGATGCTTAAAGCTTGGCTAAACTGTAACAGAAAGTTTTGATTTGCTTGTTGTGGAACCATCTATCAGAAATAGTTTTGATGGCATACATGTTTGCATGTATACTCATTAATAATAGTATTTATTGGGCTATTGACACAATTTTGAATTATCCTCTACAATATTTGCCAAATATCCTAAGGAATTTTCTTGTTTTTAGCCAAATAAATTTCCTATTTTATTACACTTCATTCAAAACAAAAAAATTCAAAATGAATCAAACATACTGACTTGTTGTATTGTGCTTCTTTGCTTTTCCTAATAAGGATGCCTTAGATTTAGTAACGTGCGTTCAAAAAAAGTCGTCGTCAAGTAGGCTATGGAATTTTGAACGTCGATATTTCGTGTCTAAACGTAATTCTTAGCTCGTGCTTTACTATTTTCCAGGTGAACTGTCATTTTAGAATTTTGGGTTGTTGTTGAATTAAAATTATCAGCAAATTATAAAGATGGTTTTTACGGACGTGTGGAAGACTTTTACTATTGAATTCTACTTCAAAATTGGAAAGAAAATTGAAGGAAAATGGAAATATTCTGTTCCGGCGACTTCATTGAAGCCTATGTTGCTGTTGATTATTAAGAATGAATTTTTCCATTGTACTGTTTTGCGATGTGTTGACGAAACAGGTATGTTCAAACAAAAAAGGAAGTGGTTTACCAAAAAAGAAAACTCTAGAGTTCAGTAATAATGAAAACATGGTGACAGAAGCTCGACAAACCTCTCTTCAGATTTTATCTCAAGTGGATGGAGTATCCGTTGGCATATGCCACCCGATTTTGAAAAAAAGATATCCATTTGTTTCCATAAAGATTGACATGTTATCAGAAAACTGAAAAGGTTGTGATTACCTAACCTTGTAGCATCCGAGAAAAATTGGAGTTCAGTATCATACTGAACTGATGCATATTGACAGTATGCATCAGTCAAAGGCAAAATGTGGACCTACCTTCTTTTATGGAACTTCAATAGCAGAACGTTAAGAAGGAGAAAGCATCATGCCTTTTTATAGCTGAATTGAATTTTAATAAATTGTCCAATAGCTATTTTCATGTAATTCAGTTCTCTTAGTTTAGTCATGGATTTTCAGTAATGACTGAATCAATTCAATTTTTATAGAGAATTATTAAACATATTATTGAGAATCTTACTGTGATCTACTCATATGACTGAAGTAACTAGAACCTTCTTACAAAAAAACATACTACCCCGATCAATTCAAGATTCATGTCTCTTACGTATGAAAATAGTGGACGGTTAAAATTTTTACGAAGAACTTTTCTAACCGCCTCAGATTGTTTGGATACTTGTCATCTTACTCAAAGAAAGAAATGCTTTTCGAACGTTGGGTGAAATTTACAGGTAACCTTTTCTGAAAAGTGCCTTTCCGTACAAAATTACGATATATAGGTTAATGTCATCATTGTTTACATTTTGGGAAGATGAAGTAATTCAAGGAAAGACATACGTTCAGCCACCGAACATCAGCCTTCAAAATTTCATAGCCTACTTGACGACGAATTTTTTTGAACGCACGTTATAATTTCATGAAGAAGCAAACAACAACAAATGATTTCATCTGAAATTGTCAAAACCACAGAAATTAGTTTCTAAGAATTTGAAAATGGTAGAAATGGCTTTTCTACCAATATTTTGGTTGATGAATCGAATATGTATGTTATTGTGTTTTGGTAAGTGAAGGATATTCCATCAGATCCAGCATTATGAACATTTCTACTGGAAATTGTTTCAATTAGAAGAAATTTGAGGTATTTTTGAATTGGGAACCTACAATAATATAAACGCACAGTAATATTCATCAGAACCTAATTCTCAACATCAGACAAACTGAAGTTTAAAATATAAAAGTAATGGCTCCTGTTTACTTTAGCGCCCACCATAGATGTTTGTCATTGATTTTTCCATCAATTTCAATTGAATTTGAATGTTAGCCTCAAGAGAACTCGATAAATATATATTATCAGTTAGTTTATTCAAATAAATGTGAGGAATTTATCAATTTGTGATAAAAAATATAAATGAATGAAGTTAGGTTAGATGAACTCAGGTTGGGACAGTGAACAATAATATTTGTATAGGAAAATTCCATTTTAAGATATTAATGCAACGAATAAGCGATTGGGTTAAATTATTCAAGCGCTGAACAGGCAAAATATTGAAGGATTTATGTCAAATATTCGCAATTTTCATAAGAACTTCAAAAAATCATATCTCCTGAATTAAAAGACCCCTACCGTCTCTTGAAGTAGAGACAATATATACCAATCGATTTTTTAAACAATACTTCATCTAAAATTTAAAATCGACGACAAAACCAGAGGTGGGCACTAAAGTAAACTTTAAGCCCTACTTACACTATTTTCTTTTGTATCATGAACAGTACATTCCGATACATGTTCACTCTTTTCACCATTGTTTCTGTAGGGTGCCCTACGACTATCATCTATTTCCTGGCATTTCTTCTTGAATTTGAATGAACTATTAAGGTTTTCTAAGCAATCAGCACAGACGCTTTTAGAAAAAGGATCAGATTTTTGTACCTACAACATTGAATTGACATCAAGTGGAAATCAATAAATTTGAAGGTTACTCACCACTAGATGAAGACATTCCTGAATAAGCTGAAGTATTTCTTGACCACCTTCAGTCTTATCGAAAATACTGAACATTTCACTATTTTCATCAGATTCGCAATTGCATAGTCTGCAAAGATCCTGCTGAATATTATTTTCATTTTCCATTTCCATGATATATGAAATTCTAACGTTCAGCAGATGAATTGTTGAATGAAAGCAAAGATATGCAGTGTCAATCTTTGTACACAATGTAGATATTCCGTAAAAGGTTGTCCATTTGGTTCAATTTTATAAATCAAATCACACAAACACCGCCATTACGAGCGTCTGAATATTGACATTATTGACACCGGTTGCTTCCACAGATTTTTGACTATGTTCGGTTCTTATTCTTAATTTTTAAGTTTCAACAAAGAGTAAAAACCAGAGATTCTAAATCTCTGGTAAAAACAAAAAGAACGAGTCTTTTCTTTTACTGCAAAACTCTTTGAGTTACTCTTTGCTCTCCTGTGACATCTTACTAGCCACCAGTGGCGGCGCGTAGTTTAATATTTAGGGGATGCATAACCACAACTTTTATTTTTTACTTTAAATGCTTGACTGGTATGCACTTTATAATTGCTGTCGATATGTTGCGGTTAAAGATAGGTGTGAACATAAACTTAAGATTAGACGGCTGAACTTAGGTTTAGCTTCGATGGTACGCTAATTTTAGTTTCTTTTATTTTTAGCCGGCTAAAGTTAAGTGTTACTACAACCCCTCAGCTTAAAATATAGAAATGTAAAAGCTAATGGAAACAGAAGCAAAAGTATCGGCAAGGCTTTGTGGGCAGCAAATTTTAGGAATTGAAAAAATCGTAATTCCAATACATAATGAAAATAATGAAATTATCAAAATAATTTTTTCATAAATTTTACATAGCAGAAAAGCATTCTGTTGTGAATGTTGAAGTTGTGAATAAGCGTACAACGAGAAAATATGCGAAATTAAACTTTTGATTCTAAAACACATTCTTATTAGCGAATGATAAAATCTGAACGCCCATTTTTTTTTTCTCAATTTTCAACTTTTCCAAAATACAATTTTTTTATAAAATATACACCCATATTAGGGTTGGAAAAAAATAGCAACATTATTGTATAATAACATACCACCCGCCGATATGAATATCAACAAGTGTTACGATCTGAATTGAACTAGCCAATTTGCCATCGTCAAGGCCCCATTTTTTATTATTATTGTATAATGTAGGTTAGGTAAATGAGTTTGCGATATTAGCCCGTATTAAGAGGGGTCTACACTATTTTAGTGGTCAGTTCAAAAAGAGAAAATGAATATCTTACATCAGAAACCACTAATTTATATGGGGTTTTCATAATAATTCAATTCAATCAATTCGTCATCTCGGAAAGTCAGAATATTTTTTATTCGTCAAACGGAAAAAAAGTGAATTTTTTTTTATTAGCGTGCTTTCAACCCTTTTCCCGCAAAGACGAGTCACTTTCCCGCACGCAAATATTATATATATACTTCATTCAACTTTATTTTAGCAGTCGGTTGGCCATGGAAATTTGACACATTTCACTCTGTATAGTACGAAAATGTGGGGTTATGAAGCTTGTCAAAACATTTTTGGGTTTTAAATCAACGCTATGTTGCCCTTTCTACGTAAAAGTTTCTGTTATTACGTATTTTATCACAATGTCGAATCTCTTCGGAAAATATCTGACGAACATAATTGAAGTTTATACAAACTGATTGAAGGCATACCAAATCCAGTTATTTGCATGGAAAATACAAGAGATCGGTATAATATCATAATATGCACTAGCTTGAGGAGAGTTAATGTTCGTTATCTTCTTTGGCTTACATCATTTGTGGATTTCAAAAATATTAATCCGAAGATGAAATGCATATGATGCAGTGGTTGGCAATGGGTATCTCCCGAAGGAATTAACAGATAATTACAAGAATGTTAAATTTTTCAATAAAAATCATCTTGCATCAATATAAGTAAAAGGAGTTGAAGGAAGTTTCAAGTTAAGATGCAACTTCACCGTTGAACAAAAATTTCACATGAATAAATAGTAACAGGGCAACTTGCGCGTATTTGTGGCTATTCATCTTAATACATTGATGTAATTATAATAATTAGGTATTTATTAGTACCTTAAGACATTTACATTGTATAGGACAAGTCAAATGAAAAACAGAAAAATCCATTTTAGGGAACTCATTCTCCGATGACATTTATCGAAAATCCTGTAGTTAACTTTTCGCATTAATTCACTCAAACATAAAATTCCCAAATGCCACCATTTTTTTGGGTCTCCCAATAGAAGGAAATTCTTTGTCATACTCTTCATTCACAATCTTTCTGATTGTGGAAATATTCAGCTGAAATATAAGTCGTTTAGATTCAGATGAAACATTATATAAATTCTCTACCTTGGTTATGTTCGCTACCGTCTGACGTATTGTGGATTTTAGAATATCAGGGTATAACTATTTGAATGAGCGGACCTGAATTCTAAATAGCACTTCCTGAAACCCTGTCTCTTTTTTCAATCACTTTCGGCATTTTCGTAATAAAAATTGATATTAGTTGTGGCAACGGCGTTATGACATTAACGACATTTCATCAGTGCCAACCTAACTTCGTTCTAGTTACAAAAACTTGAGAAAATTATTTCATGGCCAACCGACTGCTAAAATAAATTTGAATGAAGTATAGAGTAAATTAAATTCTGTCAAGTCTCTATCTATGCAGCGAATGCCAACAATGAGAAACCCATGGGAACGGTAAGCAGAATTACGCCTGTCATTATACGTGAATTTAAATCAAATTGGATCTGTTTCGTAAAATGGATATATTTATACAGGGTGATTCATAACTATTGGAACATAGGCTAAGGGCAGATTGTTTGGACCAAAATATGGCGATAGGACCAAATATACCTCAATAAAATATTGCTGTGGAAAAAAGATAGAGGGCGTTAAAGTTGAATTTTTTATAAGGGGACAGAATAATATCCTTGTTTATATAACCCCCTTGTTTATATAACCCCTATAAACAAGGGGGGAGGGGGGAGGTCTATAAACAAGGATAATATTTTCTTCGAAGTTCGAAAGTCCTTCATTAAAAGAATTAGAAAAGGCATAGAAGTCGGAGGAGGCCTACGTAGAACATTTAATTTATGTTTATTTTTTTTATGTTACATTGTTTTTAATTATGCTTTATCGTCGGAATAAATAAAATAAATAAATCGTTACTTCAAATCCCCCTTCCGGTGCTCTGAACTGTTCAATTGTGTTTTTATACATCGAAATTATTAGCAAAAAATGAAAAAAAAATTCAACTGTAACGCCCTCTATCTTTTTCCACAGCAATATTTCATTGAGGTATATTTGGTCCTATCGCCATATTTTGGTTCAAACAATCTTCTCTTAGCCTATATCCATAGAGAAAGGGTCTTGTCTCTGCCTATTAAGATGTCTAAAACTCTGGTGTATTCACTGATTCGATTTTGTTTTTAATTTCGTGGGGATATCGGATCAGTTTCGTTTTTCCCACTGTAAGTAGCGCTGTTTAGAATTTGACAGAGCATTGTCAATTGATATTTGAAAATAATTTGAATACTTTCCTACGACTTAAGCCCGTTTGCAACAGCCGAGAATTCTCTAGAAAATTTACTCGAGATTTCATGCGCCGTGAATTATGTACCGTTACATACGCACTTTCGGTAGAATTCTCTGTTCAGTTGCGTACTAAATAGTCTCCGCCCTTTTCTTGCGAGAATTTTGTAGAGAATTCTCCAGAGAATTCTTGGCTGTTGCAAACGGGCTTAACGAATATGTTGTATTTATAAGCGATTATTGGTGTGTGAAAATGTATCAGTTTCGAGAAAGGGGTGTAGAACATTCATTTATTCAACATGTCGTTCAGTAAGTTCAGTTTTCTGTTTGGACAATCAAGAACTACAGCTAATAATTCGGTGTTGTTGGAATTTGAGGCAGAAAAAATCAGATGAACGAACATTCGGGAAGGATATAGCTGAGTTTTATGGCAACTTCATCAATAATTCAAAGAAACTGTATTGGAAATACGTAATGTGAATGGAGGACTTCCCTACATGTTTGCCAACCTAGAAAAGGGTCTAAAAGGTCTACCATCAGGGAATGATTGCTTTCTAACGAAACCTACTTCATTCTTTCCGCAATGATCAAATATATTTATGAAATTCTATCGAGCTTTCTAGAGTTTACTGTTAAAAAGAAAAAAAGATTTTCATAACCTCGATTGCTGATTGGTTGAAATTTATGTTGGTATCACTACTTCTTGTGACAATCGACATATTTCATTGGCAAATGTCATTTTTACTGATATATATAATATTAATATTGTCTGCTGTATAGCTTACAAAATACAAGAAAACAAGAATGCGTTCAAGCAAAGATTGTGCACATAACCAAAACTTTGCCCATAACCTAACAGATTACTTTTTTCTTCTTGACATTTGCCAACGAAACATGTCAATTGTCACAAGAAGTAGTAATACCAACATAAATTTCAACCAATCAGCAATCGAGGTTATGAAAATCTTTTTTTCTTTTTAACAGTAAACTCTAGAAAGCTCGATAGAATTTCATAAATATATTTGATCATTGCGGAAAGAATGAAGTAGGTTTCGTTAGAAAGCAATCATTCCCTGATGGTAGACCTTTTAGACCTTTTTTTAGGTTGGCAAACATGTAGGGAAGTCCTCTATTGTGAGAGCATACATTAATTGTCTCCAGATGCCAAATCATATCGACCAATCAGAGTGCAGGGCATCTCCCGCCAAAACATTTCTCTGGTCTGGCCAACTTTTCCCCCGACCGGGTTATTCTCGATCTCGAACGAACTTCTTCATGTAATCGTACCATTAGATCCTCTTAATTTTGATGATACTCTGTTATCTGTGAATGTAATAAGTTCAAAATTTCGCATTTCAGTTTGTTCTTTCATTAAATTTCGAAAACAGCGATTATTATCGCTTATACAGATTGCGAAAGAAGGTAATTAATTAATAATTGCTTTTTGACTATATTAAAATATTTGAACGAGTTTCTGATATTTGCCTTTCAGCCGGTGGTAATATCTATATCAGTTTATCAGCTCTAAAAAGCAGTTTTTATTGCTACGTTTGAATGATCGATATGGATCAAGAAAGGTAAAGTTTATTCATATGGTTCATTCCGATCTGAGTTACAGAATAGGGGTGATTTGATTGTTGTCATCAGCTTGCTATTTTTGTAGTAAACAGCTTCTTTGTCACATATGTGGCAAAAGGTTATCCAGTGTGTCTACATTCAACCGCCATATAAAACAGGTGCACCTGCAAGAGCCACTTACAGGCAAGGACACGAAGAATATTAAATGTCCACTTTGTGAGGATAAACTTAAGTTATCATTTGGAAGCCATGACCAGTTAGTGGATCATATAGAAAAAATTCATTTTTTGACTATTATACGATCAACTCTTTATTTTGGAAACAAAGAGGAATTTGAAGCTTGGAGAGCAGTTGACAATAGAAATATAGATTATGCCTTTCAAAGAGGTCAAAAGATCAAAGATGATGAGTACATATACTATAATTGCAATAGGAGTAATACAAGAGGTGAGTATATTTAAGCTGTCTATCTAAGTAACTCAATTATTCAATTACTTCTATTCAGGATATGACAGTAAAAGTAACCAAAGATGTTCAAAAGCAGGAGGAAGCATTAAAATATCAGGATTATGTCCATCTAGAATTTGTGCTAAAATAACTAATTCTGGTAACACTTTTAATAATATAGTTATTGTACTAGTGTTGATTCATTCTATTTAAGGAGTAACAGTGAACTATATTGAAACACATGCTGGCCATGATGATGAACTCCGAGCCAAACATTTATCGAAGGATCAACAGGAAATGCTCGCTGAAAAATTATGTGCTGGTGTTACAAAAGAGAGAATACTTGAGGATGCGAGAATATCAGAGGAAGGGAAGCTCACCAGAATGAATTTATTAACAAGAGGGGATCTTGCATACATTATACGTAAATTCAATATAAACAAACAGCGTGATACAGATGACATGACAGCAACAGCCCTGAAAGTAGGAGAAATGAATAGTCAAGAAGAAAATACTGTTTTTTTGTTCAAACAGATAGGTAATATTTTTTCACTGATTATTTGTATTTTCCTGATATTTAAACTTTTTTAGGGGAAAATTACCCTGAGCTGAGAAACGAGGATTTTGCTTTAGCCTTTATGAATAAAATTATGGAAAAAAAGCTAAGAAAATACAGCAAAATCATTTGCATTGACGGCACCCATGGAACAAATATCAGGAATTGGGAACTCACCACAGTTTTAGTCAAGGATGAAAATAATATGGGATTCCCAGTAGCATTTTTAATAAGTAATCGTATGGATCAAACGATCCAGAAAATATTTTTCAGGTCATTAAAAGCAAGACTTCAAGAGTCCCTAAGATGCAAATACATTATGACAGATGATGACATAAAATATTTTAATGCTTGGTGCGAAGCAATGGATGATGTTGAAAAGCCAAGACGCTTACTCTGCACTTGGCATGTCATCAAAAACTGGAATATTCAAGGCAGGAATAAATTGAAGAAACCAGATAATAAGAAAGAAATGAAATTAAGAATGAGAAATATCTTGAAAGAGACCAGTATTTCAAAATTTCTAGAATTGAAAGATGAATATTTTAAATATCTTGAAGAAGAAAATGAACTGGATTTCTTGAAATACTTACAGAAGTAAATTACCATATAGTCAGTATGGTCAAAATCATTTCATTATTTTATTTTCAGTCATTATTTCCAGTGCAATGAGAGAATTATGATGTGGGCCCACTGCCACAGAATAAATGTAGGAATAAATACCAATATGGCTATTGAGAGCCTGCATAAAGTAATTAAATATAATAAAATGAAGGGACATCAAAATTTACGGTACAATTTAATATATATAAACTACTCTTTTCACTTCACAACCTATCAATTCCAGAATCGAGAAATTATTAGACTTATTAGAAGACCTTGTTAATGAAAAAATGTGGAAAAGAGTCATCGAGTCTGAAAGGCCAAATGTTAATTCCTACCAATCAAGAGTTAATAGAGAGGCTCATATAAAGGCAGAAAAAGAAGTTTTGGAGAAAGTTGTCTGTCTAGATTCTGGTGAGTTTAAGGTTTTCTCAAGTAAGGTGAGGGACCAATTTTATATAGTTGATTATAATGAATTGTGTGATGACGATTGTAGAACTATTTATTGTGATAAATGTAGAATCTGCATTCATAAATACCAATGTACTTGTCCAGAATACACAGTAAAAACTGCATTATGTAAACACATACATGCAGTTGCTTTGATCGAAAAGAGAAGCGATTCTTTTCCAGGTCCAGGTATTGCTGAAAATTACCCACCTATTGATGAACCATCAACAAGTGGAGTACAGAAGAGGACAGAAATCAAAGAATTCCTAGATGAGACAATACAGAACCAAAATACTGTTCTCACTCTAGATCCAAGCAAAAAACGAGAGGTAAACTAGGAATCTTTGGTGATGGGAATAGCTTTGCATAGGATTTTAATTGTAGATTGTAATGAAGGAGATTTTTATGAAATTGGAATCATTAGATGATGAAGATTTTGATAATATGGTGGAAAATATCAACAAGCAATATGACACACTACAAAAGAATAAAGATCAGAGAGGGAAAAAAAGGAAAATTGAAAAACAATTTTATTACCCCACTAAAAAGTAGAATCTGAACATATTGAAAATGTAAATATGGTTTGATCATTTCTCGAATAATATATGTTTAACATAGCATAGTTTTTCAGGAAAGTGGTGATGGAGTGCTGTTTTGCTTTAGGAAAATTTATTATTACTTTTCGCTTATTTCTTTTGAATTTATGTAATGTATAATATTTTAAGCCTTGTAGTTTTTTTATATGTTCTCGGTGGTGGGAGGTGATGGAGCAATATTAAATTTTTCCACTAACAAAGGGTCTTATCAGTAGTTACATTTAGAATATGTTGAGTCTTATTTTTTTCGAACTGACAAGTTGCTACCTCTTGTATGACTATATATGTTGGGAAAAAAACAAAGATAATTGATATTTTTTTTTTATTTTGTCCGAATAGAATATCTGTTATCCTATTCTTGTATTTTTTTATATGCTGTTTAGGTGTGGAGGGAGATGCAATAGTATTTCAATTTTAAGCTCAACAATTTCTTTATCAGTAGTTGCTGTATGCTTTGATAGTTTTGATTATGTAAAAATGCTATAGGCTCCGTAACTTTCTAACAATTATATTAAAATTATACTAATAAGTGTCTATTTTTTGAGAATACATCCTTTGTACTTTTTTTGCAGAAATAAACTTGAATTGATTTTACCCTTGTCTTTATTTTTTTCAAAAGTCACAAAATTATTCTCAATTACTCTTCAAATCATTCATAGGAGTGCTTGTCCTCCTATTTCTTTCTAATAACTTGGTGACTCTCATAAAGCATTTTATGATTTTTGTCTGTAAATGAACTCTACCTTGAATCATTATAGATTTATATAGGGGACACTCATTTTGCTTTTAGTTAATACAACTGAAATTTGATACGCAACCTTCAATATACAGAGGCATTGATAAACGATAAATTCAAACCATCACTCGACAAATTGAACAGTTGGTCAATTTCCACATCAATTTCAAACTCGTCCAATTTTGGATTCGTTTACAAATCCATCGCCCCAGTTATATCTATTAGTGTCGGTAAAATCGTACCTGAAAGTATAAATTGATTTCAATGCAAATATGGGAATTCGGGATTCATTAGGAGATTTCTGAAAAGTAGGGAGGTTTACAGCTTTTGAAATCGGGAGGAATGGCAACCTTCAATCACCCCAACCTAACAAACATTCTTGACTTGACGTCCATTTAGCTAAATTGAAATCGAAACGAATTAACAACAGTCAACTGCACGCAGTTACGCAGATCCATATTGATCATTAAAACGTAGAAATAAAAATTGCTTTTTAGAACTGATAAACTAATATAGAGATTACCACAAGCTGAAAGGCAAACATTAGAAACTCGTTCAAATATTTTTATAGTCAACAAGCAATGATTAAATAATTACCTTCTTGTAATACATTCGAAGGTAACTCAGTATCATCAAGAGGATCTTTGGTAACATTACATGAAGAAGTTCGTTCGAGAATAACGCGGTCCCGGGAAAAGTTGGTCAGAGAGAAGATAAAGTTTTGGCGGGAGATGCGCTGCACTCTGATTGGTCGATATGATTTGGCATCCTGGAGACAATTAATGTATGCTTATTGTGAGCATGTATTGAGAATCAGAAATTGATAAATCTATTCGAGTTTGTTCTTCAAATATTCTTCCTGAATAGATATAGTGAAAATTACCTTTCTATCAACTGAATATGTATATTGGATATTTGACCAATCAATTGTGTTTTATTAAAATCATATTGAATTACCCCCTCACGAATTCAAGTTGCCAAACGGAAATTATCTTGAAGAACAGTAAATACTCCTTTGAACCCTTATTCTGTAGTGTTCAAATGTTGACAAATTTGTTTTCACAACGAAAATCACAAATATTCCTTAACAGCTGACAAAATGGGCCAGTTCATATTTTGCACTCGTTGATCGATATTCGATATCAATGCAAAACAAAATAAAACGAGAGAGTATCTTGGACTTCCTTTGATAGAACAAGGATAAAACGAAGCAAATGACATGGTGGCGCCGCCACGAAACTGATCCTATATCCCCGATTTTCTGAAATGTTGATGCTTGCAAAAAGTGACAAGTGCACACACCAGTGTTTTAGACATCTTACTGCCTATATATGAATCACCCTGTATATGTAAAAGTAATCCAAATACAATAATTTAGTTATTAATTCCTAGTAGGCAGTATCGTTACCATGGTTCTAGTTTTAATTTTTTTTTCTATAATAATTATTCATTATAAATTATTGAGAATATTGTCAATCTTATTCCACTTGGGTTTCTGACCGATTTTACTTTATCATCGAGGCTGAGCCCTCGATGGGAGGAGTTCAACGCACGATGGCTGAATAAAATCTGCTCCATGGCCAACCTATCCTCAAAGGATCGGGTGGGCTACTGGGCCCACACCCACACGCGAACACCCAAAAGGATGCGAACCAGAGTCGGCGAAAAAGAAGAAGAGGAGAATATGCCAAGGCGCAGGAGGCACGAGGAAGCTCTGCCCCAAAATCTAGCGTATGGTCCGTATATACACATTTGGTAACCGAAAGTTACCAGAGCGGTTACTCTGGTGACAGATATTGAACTGAATTGTCAGGAATTCGGCATATACGGACCGCCCACTTACTAACCAGAAGAAACCAAAGAGTATATACGGACCACAGCCATAATGGTGCATTACTAGCAGCTGTATTCGGGTTCGGCTTTTGGACGGTCCGAGGATGGTTCTAGAACTGCGCAGAGGATTTTATACTAGGGCGCAACAGTTTTGCGCAGTTTTAGAACAATTCTCGGACCGTCCAAAAGCCGAACCCGAATACAGCCATTATGACGCGACAGATCAATATGTCGCCTAAACTCCCCAAGCCATCGGAGCGATAATGGCCAGGATCTTCACCATCTTGAAGTGGCTCGAGAAACTGCCGAGGGACCTTGACCGTGCAAGAACCGTCCTTCTTCCAAACAAGAGAGGAGCATTAGAACCAACCTCTTCCGCCCTATTACAATGCCCTCGGTAATAGTAAGAACTCTGCACAAGGTTCTCGCGAATGGGCTGAGAACCATAGATTAAGACCCCCAGACAAAGAGCTTTCAGGGAAGGAGATGGTTTCGCTAAGAACATCGTTCTCCTGGACATGGCTCTAAAACATCATCATAACAAGAGCAAAAAGATGTTTATGGCCACCATTGATATGGCCAAAGCATTCGACTCGTTATCATTTCCAGCTCTTATAGCCGCAATAAAATCTAAGGGCCTTCCAGGGGCTGTGTGCAGATATATAAACAATGTCTACAATTCAGGGATCACCATACTACAACATGGTGGTCGGTGTAACGTGTCATAGAGGATATGTTAATGAAAGGACGGTTGGCTGTTGACTGACTGGTTTATTTTTGACAACCACTTTATGACATTCTTGTAATGTCCAGTGCGCAATCGCACAGTATAAAACTATAAGGGATGTGTTCCACTCTTATAAACATGTATTGTATAATATATATCATATATGTATATATCACAGTCGGTGGACTGGCAAAGCTCTAGTATACACCAAACATGTGGAGTTTAACAGGGTGACCCCTTGTCGCCTCTATTGTTCAACATCATCATCGACTGTATGCTTAGCCAGCTGAATTCGGGCATTGGGGTCGATATTAATGGCGCACACTTGAACGTTCTTGCCTTTGCAGATGCCGATCTCATCTTGTTGGCATCCACGAAGGAGGGGCTCCAGAGTCTGATATATAGGGTAACAGACTTTCTTGAGGACTGTGGTCTTGAGGCAAAAACCGAGAAATGCGCAACCTTGGCTATGAAGACCATCCCCAAACAAAATGGGACGGTATATAGACCCATCTTGTATCTTCAAAATCAAAAGATATCATGCCGACACTGGGCGCCACATCCACCTGAGTATACCTCGGGGTCTCCTTTGATGCTAAATGGGTCAAATGCTGCAATATAACATATAGAGAGCTTATCAAAGATTCCACTCAAGCCTCAGCAAAGGCTGTGGACAATGAGAACAGTAATTATACCAGGCATGACTTACCAACTCTCGTTAATGCCAGAGTGAAGCTGGGATTACTGGGAACTTTGGATAGAAAGATAAGGTTAGTTGTACGATGATGCTACACCTACCTAAGGACTGTCCGAATGCCTATTTCCATTCGAGCATTCAGGATGGCGGTAAACGACCAACTCGATCTTGATCTGGCCAACTTGAACAAGATCAAATACTAAAGAGATAACGCCTCTCTAGCTGATTGTATCAGGGCGGCCCATATTAGCCAGAACATCGTAATATTAGCAGTAACAATTTCTTGGCGTGGAATTTGGTCAAAGACATCAGCCGATGATCTCATGAGGCTGGGCGTCATACTGAAGAAGGACTCTCCAATCATTTCCACTAGGGCCCTCATTGGGTCCGTCGCACCGTGCAACATCTTTAATAAATCCACGTTTTACAGACGTGGACAGAATAGTGTCGGAATCGGCTTAACATTGGCGACGGAATATTAGGTATAATGTCATTATGTTATGATGTTTAAATAAAATATGTATTCAATATCATTTTCCATAATTTTTAAATGTTTCTAATGACATGTTTTTCACTTTGTTCAGGTTAAAATCTGTTAAAAGTTTTAAGTGAGAATAAAGAATATTATAAATCGGTTTTGAAAGTTAGAAACCCAAGTGGAATAAGATTAGCAATATAACAATATTCTCAATAACTTATTATGAATGATTATTATGAAAAACAAAACTTAAAACTAGAACCATGGTAACGATACTGCCTACTAGGAATTAATAACTATAAAATAAAAGTATTGGATTACTTTTACATATATTTCAAGCGCTTGTAGAAAAAATATTGTTCCTAACTCTTGCGGAAAGTGTCTTGCCCGCATGAAATTGCTGTTGAGGGTAAGCAGTTGAGTACACAGAAATCATATTATATATTTATTACTTGATAGGAAAATGACTATTTTTCATTAAAGAACAAATATTCATTCATGTTAACTTTTCTAGGTGAAATTTTATCTCTTCTATGAATTTCCACATAAAAAGTTCTATAAAAGTCTCTCCATTGGATACATTTCGTATCGTGGTGAAATTGAAAAAAGACGTTCGTTAAGTGCTGCCTTCTTTTTGACGAAAGTGGAAACTATAGTAATATTCGTAACTTCTACTTATCGTTCAAGTGTTCTCTGGCAACACCTCACATTCTGGTAGTATTTCCCCCTTTACGGATATATAGCGAGAAAGTCCCGTGTATGGAGGGTACAGGGTACCCTCCATAGTCCCGTGGTATAAACTCCTCTTAATAGTCAGATCTCAAGTTGTGAGAATATGTCTTGAGTAGCGTCTTGGTACACCAGTCTAATAAATAAATGACTTGACTCTGTCAAGATGACGTCTCAATCTGCGATCTCACTTTAGTAGGCACTCAAAGATGTTTTTAGACATCTTAGCACTCGTTAATTAATGTGACTGATGTCCTCGAATTATCTCAAGATTTGCTTTGGAAACGTCAAATTTTGAGTATGGTAATTTCTCTTTTGTGCCTCCAAAAATCAGCATCATCGAAGTAAAATATGGAATCCACGGAAGACGTGGTCAACTACTACCATGGAGGTAGTAGTTGACCACTACTACGATGAAATCGATCACATAGGGCCTGTTCCGATATTGCTGGTTTTACTGGCCCGCAATCGAATAACAATAGAACTCGAACGACTGGGCCAATAGGCATCGTTTCTAAAATACTGACAGTATTGTTCAGGAATATCGGAACAGACGGTTCGACGAACAAGAATGTGATGTCCGTTCATTCATACTTCGTTACACTAAACTAATAGCATGGGCAAACTACGGCCCGCGGGCCAGGTCCGGCCCACGTAAAAGTCTAATCCGGCCCGCGTCAAGATTTTGAAACAATCACCAGTATTTTTGTTTTCTAAGTTTGACCGCCTGATAAGGAAAAGCAATGTCACCTAATACCGAGTTGTCTCAAAGCGTAAGTTGCGTACTGTTTATTATCATCTTAAAATGTTGAAGATTATACATCTAAGACGACAAATTAGCTGGAAACGTATTAGGTGGAAGAAGGACTGATAAATGGGGGCTACATAGCTCAAAACTAGGCTGCATGGACTTGGTTCACTTCAGCCCTGAATCCCTCAAATAAAAGTCCACCAATTTGTTATTCAAATTGTATAGAGTTGTGCTCGAGGCTCAGCCTTAGTACTGCGTGTGCATCTGGCAGCGGCTGGCATTATTTCTTGTAATCCCCAGAAAAAGCAAAAGTCGCCAAATCTCCTTCGATGTTCCAACGACTGCATCACAGAACACAAAAGTGATGCATGGAATCCAAAACTTGCAACGAACGGTTTGTTGCTGAGCTCCAAACATGAAGGCAGTATTCAAGTGTGATTAATACATGAAAATTTATTCAATTATTCGATTCTGCGTAGTTTGAATCGATTAAGTAACGGTTTCCCTCTAAATGAAAATTTTTGAGCTTTAAGAACGGTATATTGGATCTAACATTAATTTTAGTTTAGCAAAGTTTGCGCGCAACTTAGCATAGGTGTAGTGTTCTAGTTCTCTCAATTCTAAACTAAATTATTTTGGATTTGCTTGGGAGTCTTGGGACCTCGAGTTATAGCAGTCAACAGCACGGTTACTAAGATGATGATATTATGCTCGTGGTGGTTAGTAACGAATCAAGCATTAAAATTTTCGTTTGGTTCGTTGTCAACGTCTGTGTAATTCGAAGTATTTTTGACCTTTTGATTTTCATTGATGAGAGCAACAAAAATATCATATATTTTTCAAAAATTTCAAGAAACAAACAATCACGTCCTTCAAAGTACCTTTGACTAATATTTACAACATTACTACTGGAGGGAGGAGCACCAAATATGACGGGCGGAATCTGGTATCGTGGGCATATTTAATGAATAATCATAATATCTCGGGAACAACTGCATATTGTTATGTGAACAGGTGTTTTCCACTATGAAACTATGAATAGCAGCGTAAGCAACCGGCTATCTTGCTCTAGTATCTTGACACGCGCGTTTCGAAACGCGCGTAGTGAATCGCGCGTTTCTCGCTGCATCTGGACAGGCTCTAAATGTGCCTACAGATTACTCTAACGTGACGTGGGCCCATGTCATAATGCGCATGATTCAAAAATCTAACATCGGATTTTGCGCGGAAGCGTTCAATGTGGGAACGCGGGAATCTACGTGACAACGTCACGTCTGACTAATTTAACGATTCCGCAAAAAATCCTATATTAAATTTTCGAATAATGCGCATTATGACTTGGGCCCACGTCACGTCAGAGTAATCTGTTGGCACCTTTAGTGACCAGCTTTTAACATCATCACGGCCAATTTCTACCAGAGTATGAACAATTCCTAGAAGCTCAATCACAGTTTCATTTTTCACATACTCTTTCGTATCCTACCGAACAATACTTAATTTTTGTCATTTTTTTTACTTTTCTAGGATGTTAGTCATGTTTGATATAAAAATCGAAAAAAAGTTAATCACTTGTAAAAATGTGTATTTTTTTTGGCCCGCCTAGGTAATTTTTCATTTTATCTGGCCCTCCCCTCAAAAAGTTTGCCCATGCCTACACTAAACTGTAAGCCACACTGAGGAAAAAATATTGAGCAAAAATAACAATAATAATTTCTCTTTTCGTTTTGTAATCTCAAGTCTATCTAAAGACCATTACTCGAGACATTCAGGGTAATGTCACACCATTGAACTCTAAAAGAACTGGAATGGCACCTCGATGCAGGCAAACTGAGGAAGACTGAAAGGGAAGATGTAGAGCAAAGATTATAGATCTATAATCTTTGATGTAGAGCAATCTATCTCTCTCTGCGCTCTGTCAATTGGTTTATAACGATGTAAACAAAAACGACCCAGGGCGTTGAAGTCAGACGACTGCTGCGTCCGACCTCTGCTCTGATGCGGATATTCGATTGGTTGCCGAACCATTAGAAAGAGATGGGTTGCTCTACATCCTGCATCTCAGTTGGACACACTTTTCGTCGTATTTCGGTACCTAAGAGGCCCTTCCAGTTCATTTAGAATTCAATGTGTCACACGCAGCGGTTTTGACAGAGACGTTTCCCGGCAGCGTTCCTCTGGTCGATGTCACACGCGTCGGTTCATATCCAAAATATTAGGTGGTGTGAGGTCGTGAATAGAAAGATAAAACCGCCGCGTCTGACATGCCACTGATGACTCTACGAAAGGCTCATAAGAACCGAGGCAGGTAGTGGTCCCGACGACCCTTCGAGCGGTTTTAAAAACGACTGGCGATTCATACCGCTACGTCTGACATGGTCCATTTGAAACCCATTGACGACTCTCCGATACGGTTCTACTCTCGAGAAACGTCTCGGACAAAACCGTCGCGTCTGACATTACCCTAAGTTGAGTTTCAAGACTCGCTTCTTGAGATAGTATCAAACTGGATGCGTTTTATAGCCTCTCCTCTCAAATGCCAACTTCACCTACTCGCGGTGCACCCTGTTCTTACGAACGAGGCTCTGGCGACCGAACATGAGCGGTATAACTCTGTTTCCCATAATTACCTAGCCTGAACATCGGCTTGCACAGGAAATGGCTCTCTGCGTTGCATAAGTTACGTCTTAGACATTGTCGTCTCAGGATACCTGTGCCACAAGATAATCTAGGCGAAACCGCCACCAAAGTTGGACTGACAGCGTTACTAGTGCAGCTTTTAAACACCTTCTAACGCAGCTCCTACAAGAAGATGGATCAGTCGAACAGGACAAAATTTGTATCCGAAGGTAAAATACCCTCCCATTCGGATCTCCGGGGGAGGGTGCCAGAGCGAGTGAATCATCGTACAACCACCAATGAAAAGCAGATAGCTTTTGCAGCATGGAACGTCAGAACCTTGCTAGACAACCCCAGGGCCGACCGACCAGAGAGACGTATTGCCCTAATGGATAAGGAACTGCAATAGTTGCCTTAAGCAAGACACGCTTTTCGGACGAAGGTAGCTTGGTAGAACAAGCGTATACTTTTTTCTGGAAAGGCTTGCCCGAAGACGAAATCAGACGACATGGCGTAGGCTTTGCCATTAGAAACGACCTGGCCGCCAAACTAACCGAAAAACCAGTTGGCATCTCAGAACGTTTGATGACCCTACGCTTTCCTGAAGCGAATAACAAGTTTGTGAACATCATTGCAGTATATACGCACCCACTTTGAACTCCTCTGACAACTTAAAGGACACCTCGTTGCTACATTAAGTAAAATCCCAAAACGGGAACGAATTATTCTCCTTGGAGACTTCAACGCCAGAGTGGGCAGATGTCAAGACTCAGAACTGTGGCCGGGAATAATAGGGAAACACGGCACAGACAGCATCAATTCGAACAGAGAACGTCTGCTGGCTCTTTGTGCAGAACACAATCTGTGTATAACGAACACCTATTTTATTACAAGACCCAATTCAAGGGGAACCTGGCTCAGGGCATTAGCATACTCTCGACTATGTGATCGTGAGAAGAAAAGATCTGAAAGAAGAGTTGGTCACTAAACCCAGAGCAGATCTGGAGTGTTGGACTGATCATAGGCTGGTAATCTCGAGAATGAAAATCTCAATGCTCCCAAAATACCAACGCAAGCCAAAGTATCTAAGAGAGCGCCTTCAAATCTCCAAACTACAAAACCCTTCTACAAAAGAAAGATTCACATCTGCCGTCAAAGATAGCCTAACACCACCGCATTATAATGACGACATTGAGAGTCACTGGCTCCGCTTCAAGACATCTCTTACAAATATAGCAAAAGAAATACGGGGCACAGATAACGCTCCCGAAAATACCCACACTGGTTGGCCGACAGCGAAACTCATCTCACACCTCTTTTGGAGGCAAAACACAAACGATGAAAACGGCAATTAACAAGCCTGGCGATGTTGCAGCCCAAAAGAGTCTTACAAACATAAACGCGCTGGTGGAAGGAAAAAGCTAGGGAAATACAAGCTAACGCGGATAACCATGATTACAGGCGTTTTTTCGAAGCTATTAATACTGTTTATGGTCCAAGCAGAAAAGCTAACTTTCCTATAAGAGATGCTCATGGAGCTATACTAACTGATAATAGAAAAATTCTCAAAAAATGGAAGGAGCATTATTCGCAGGTCTTGAATCAAAATAACGACTCGGATTTATCCATTTTAGACCTGCTCCCCGCGTATAGTCCGATGACATCGCTTGATGACGAAATCTCAATGTCGGAAATCATAAGTGCGATTAAAATTATGAAAAATGATAAGTCACCAGGTCTAGTGGTCTAGACGACATTTCAGCGGAGGTATTCAAAGCCCTGGGTGAAGACATTGTCAGTAGTCTCCTAGCACTATTCCGCAAGATCTGGGAACAAGGAGATGTGCCAAAAGACTTCAGAGCCGCTTTAGTTATCAACCTCTATAAGAACAAAGGCGATACGTCAAATTGCAACAATTACAGGGGCATATCGTTGCTTAGCGTGGCCGGCAAAATTCTCTCGAAGATTATGGCTAATCGTCTGATTCCACTCTTAGAAAAGATTTTACCTGAATCCCAGTGCGGCTTTCGACCAAATTGAGGTACGGTGGACCTAATTTTCACACTGCGACAGCTGCGAGAGAAGGCCCGTGAACAACAATCAAGGATCTATAGAGCCTACATCGATTCAAGTAGGCCTTCAACTCGGTGAATAGGAGAGCGCTATGGAAAATCATGGCCCGCCTCAGAGTCTCCGAAAAATTCCTTGCAGTGTGTAAAAGCCTTCATACCAACAACACCGCTAGAAAATATAGCATAATGGCTCTACAACCGAGCATTTCTTAACCAACTCTGGAATAAAACAAGGCTGCGTGTTAGCGCCTTTACTGTTCAATATTTTCGCCAGAGCTGTCTCGATAATTGCTGACCTGAGTATGCCTGTAAGAGGTGTTGGAATAATATTCAGATTTGATGGAGGCCTATTTAACCTGAAGCGCCTCAGAGCAAAAACCCGTTCAAAGTTTAACACGGAACTTCAATATGCAGACGACTCCGCACTTATCGCTAGCAGCACAGAGGATCTACAGATAATGCTGAACACCTATAAACATATATACGAAGCTTTAGGCCTTAGACTCAATATCGAAAAAACCAAAATCCTGGTAAGTCCCCCAGAAAGCCTTCAAACACATATCAGCCTGGAGAATGAAACCCTAGAACAGGTAGAGAAATTGAAATACTTGGGAAGCTTCATAAATACTAGGGCTAACCTAGACACGGAAATACACAACCGTATCAATTCGGCATCACGGGCATTCTGGAAGCTGAAGGTCAGAGTGTTTCAAAATCACGACTTCAATCTGAAGACCAAGACAGCTGTTTACAAAGTAGTCGTCCTCCCAACGCTTCTTTACGGAAGCGAAAGCTGGACGCCCTACAGGCGACATATTAAACAGTTTGAACATACGCAACAACGTCATCTAAGACAGATAATGCACATCAGATGGTTCCACAAAGTTTCGAATGCAGAAGTTTTGCAACACGCGAGTTGTACAACAATTGAGACTCAAGTAACGAGGGCCCGACTCAGATGGAGCGTCCACATTCTGAGGATGAAAGACACAAGACTCCCCAAAATAGCTCTGTATGGCGAATTGGCAGAGGGAGCCCGGAAACCAGGAGGCCAGTATAAGCGGTTTAAGGATGCACTACATCAATCCCTAAAATCAATTAATGCCAATCATAACTGGGAACAACTAGCGTTAGACAGGTCACAGTGGAGATCTATGGTGCACAGTTATAATGGAGACTCGAGAAGAATTCAGCGGCGGCCAGATCTGGTTGGTGACTATCCATGCCCGGCCGGGTTGCACGTACGAGTGTACGAATGTGTATGCTCGTATAGTGTGAGGGGTGAAGCACCAGCCCGGCGCGTCTCCAGGTGGCGGATAGGAGGACGGCCTCTAACGATGATTTCATATGAGGAGGAGGCCAGCAGGGAAATAAAATCGGCTCGTTGTGCCTAAAACCTCAACTGGCAGCCTTTTAAATACCTTGCCGCGGACCAACTTCTCCTGTCCCGGCTGTAGTGTCGTGGCCAAGGGATTGCACCAGGAATACGATGCCAGATGGGATCTCGAGCTAACCTCGGGACCATCCTGTTACACCAACGCTTCTTGGCTGTCTGTGGTCATGTCTCGCGGGCCAATGGAGTGGGGAGGGTCTTGGCAACCTCATCAAAAATTCTGATTCCAAGACGGGGAACCAGGTCGAAGGATGCGTGGCTAGATAGAAGACTAGTCCCAACTGGTTTCAACCTTGGAGCACCGGGGGGAACTCCATTTTATTAACCCCTTACCTCAGCAAGCGGGGCTCTGCAGAGGTGGACCGTTCTGACCCTAGCTTCTCGTGGGACCTATTATGGATGAAAAAACGAAAAACAAATAAACCACTGGAAAAGAGGTGGAGAAACCCTCCACCTCCAGGGGAAGGTCAAAAGACCAAATAAAAATCGGCTGCCATTTGAGTAGCCCAAGTTGGGAGAACCGGATGGCAGAGATGACCCACTGAGGAGAGGACTCAGTGGTGCAGGGGTGCGAAGGTACCTGCGACACCTCCATCAGGGCCTTGCACCTGAGGAGGCTAGGAAGCAAGCTCTTTCGCACCCAACCCCGAGGGTTACACCTACGGGCAAACAGAACAAAAGAGGTCCGGAGCTTATAACACCTCCGACGCGGCCTCTACCAAAGAGGCAGAAGACAGCTGTAGCTAAGACCGGGCAAGTCCCTGGCTATGCAGCAGCTGTCAAAGCTGAGAAAACCTCCAGGGTTGGAATCATACACAAGGACTACCCTAAGGCCACCCTGGAGGCAGAGCAACTTTCCTCCCTGGAAGATATCCTGGTGGAGGAGATGTGCCAAAGCCAGGAAAGGGGGGTCCACTTTACTTGCGTTCATTTCAGGAATGGAATGATGCTGGTCGATTGTGGATCCCAGGGATCTGCGGAATGGATCATAAAATCAGTTCCGCAGTTGAAATCTTGGAAGGGACCCGAGTTGGTGGTGCTAAGGGGAGACATCCCCAAGCCCACCAACATTACGGTATTCTTTCCAAGAAGCCAAGAAATGGAGCCTGAGAAGATCCTCAGACTCGTGGAAGTTCAGAACTCCAACCTCAATATTGGGGCATGGAGAATTCTGAACTCCAGGAAGGAGGGCAAGGGAACAGTCCTCACGATTGGGATTGATCCCCAAACAGAGGAAACCCTGAAGGCAGGGGGATGTTGCCTAAACTTCCGGTTTGGGCGCATCCCAGTCTCAGGGTTAAAGAGTAAGAATGTCCCTGTGGAGGGTTCGGTGGATGTGGAGATGCCCTCCACATCCCGGGAACCCGAGGTGCAGGGAGAAGGGGCAGACTCAAGTCTGGGGCAAACTGTTGGCTCTGCCGGGGCGCCTATGGCGGCGGAGATTCCCTCTGCCGCCCTGGCGGCTGGGCGCAGCTGTCAGCTGTCCGTGAGTGCCTTCTCGGATTCCGAAAGGGAAGAACACCGTAAGGAATCGGAGGAGGAACAGGAGAAGATGGAGGATGGGACGTAAAGGGACGGGGTAACCAACGTCCCTCACCCCAAAACAACCACTGCATCTTCTCGAAAGTAGTGCAAGTGAACCTGCATCACGCGAAGGGTTCTTCAGCAGTGGTTGCAAGGTTATTTGCGAGGTTGCAATTAGGCATTGCTCTGATCCAGGAACCCTGGATCAACAAAGAAGGCCAAATCTCAGGATTGGCATGCAAAGACTCAAAACTGATTTATGACCAGAGGCAGGTATCTCCACGTGCCTGTGTGCTCATAAGAAGCAACATTAAGTATATTTGTGTTTCAGAATACATGTCTCGGGACCTGATTCCAATCATGGTACACCTCAACGTTGGGGGCATTGACCGGGACATTGTCATAGCATCTGCATACTTCGCTGGAGATGGGCCAATTACACCGCCAGAGGAAGTACAGCGGCTAGTACGATACTGCAACAGCAGGAAGTTGCCAATTATAATTGGATGTGATGCCAACGCACATAACACCACTTGGGGAAGCACGAACAACAACGCTAGAGGTGAGTGCTTGCTTGAATATCTCTTAGCTAACAATCTCGAGACATTAAATGTGGGGACTACACCAACTTTTGTCACGAGAGCGAGAGAAGAGGTCCTGGACGTGACAATTGTTAATGTCGCTGTCAGGAAAAATGTCACTTCCTGGAGAGTGATGAACGAACCTTCACTCTCTGATCATAGAATTATCGAGTTCAAGGTGGAGGGAGAAATAACCTCGCCCCCCTTGATTCGGAATCCCAGAAAAACAGATTGGTTTCTTTACAAAAGCAATCTGAAGAATAATTTAGAACAAATCGGAATAGGGCGGGAAAAACACCGTCAATACGATTTTGAGCAACATGTAGAGCAGGTAAGTGAGGCAATGATGGAGGCAATGATGGAGGCATTTCACTCTAGCTGCCCATTGACCAAGGCTCGATCAAGTAAAGAAGCTCCTTGGTGGAATGACAACCTGTCAAACCTTCGAAAGGAAGTCCGTCGGCTCTTCAACAGAGCCAAACGAGACAGTAACTGGCAAGGGTATACTGAGAAACTCACTCAGTACAACAAGGAGATCAGGAAGGCCAAAAGACTTAATTTTCAAGCCTTTTGTGAAAATATCACTTCCACTCCCACAGCAGCCAGACTTCAGAAGGTCATGGCAAAAGGGGGAACGAACCCCATTATGTCGCTTAAGAAGCCAGATGGTTCTTACACTGAAGGAGAGAAGGAACGAGCCAGTCTTCTTCTCAAAACACACTTCCCAGGTAGTGAACCAATAGATAATACTGAAACAGCAATGAAGTACACCAAGAACTCCCGCAACGAGGACTGGGACATTGCTAAGAAAATATTCACAAGGCAACGACTTGAATGGGCCATAAGCACCTTTCAGCCGTATAAATCCCCAGGAGTGGATGGGGTGTTTCCGATACTCCTGCAGAAAGGAGTGGAGGAGATCCTCCCTCATCAATTAAATATCACAAGGACCGGCTTGGCATTGGGTCAAATACCTAGAAGATGGAGAAGGGCAAGAGTTACCTTCATTCCAAAAGTAGGGAAAAAGGACGGGACTGACCCTCGATCCTTTAGACCCATTTGCTTAACATCGTTTCTTCTAAAAACGATGGAGAAAGTAGTGGATAACTACATAAGAACGGAGTATCTGGAGAAAATACCACTTCACAATTGTCAGCATGCTTACAGGGCGGGACGTTCAACGGAAACCGTCCTGTATCAGTTGACTGAAGTCATCCACAGAACTCTGAACAACAAATAAATCGCCATGTGTGCCTTCCTGGATGTATCTGGGGCCTTTGACAACACAACACACGTGTCTGTCGGAGATGCACTTAAGAGGCGAGGAGTGAATGATACCATTTTAAAGTGGATGTATGAGGTGTTAACGACGAGAGTAGCTGAGACATCGATGGGCGATGAAACCGTCTTTGTCAAAGCTACTCGTGGAACACCTCATGGAGGGGTAATATCTCCCCTCTTATGGAGTCTAGTAGTAGATGAACTTCTACACAGGCTAACGGAGCTAGGCTTCGAATGTGTAGGCTATGCTGATGACATAGTCCTGATAATTAGAGGAAAATTCGAAGGCATTCTCTGCGACCTAATGCAGAAGGGCCTTAGAATTATTGAGCAGTGGTGCTTGTCTGTGGGGCTGAACGTTAACCCAACCAAGACCACAGTAGTTCCGTTCACGCGGAAGAGGAACCTTCCAGCCATGAAGACGTTAACATTAAACGGTAATATCTTGGAGTGGGGGTCTGAAGTCAAATACCTAGGAATAACCCTGGATAGCAAACTTCTGTGGAATAAGCATGCTGATAATGCTACTGTCAAAGCTACAAGGGCTCTGATGGCGTGCAGACGTCTATGCGGCAGGAATTGGGGTTGTAACCCAAAAATACTGCGATGGATGTACGTCATGATTGTAAGACCTATAATCACATATGGGGCAGTAGCCTGGTTTGCTAAGGCAGGTCAGGTAAGTACGAGGAGAATGCTCGACAGAGTACAAAGGCTCGCCTGTGTGTGCATCAAAGGAGCCATGAGGACGTGTCCAACTAGGGCGCTTGAGATCATCACAGACCTCACACCTCTACATCTAGTGATTGATAGGGTAGCTCATGAGGCCATCCTCAGATTATCTAAGGAAGGAACAGGTAACGAGAGAATCAAGAGTCAGAGAGTTTGGTCCTCCCTGAACGACTACATCTCATCTGCAAACCTTCCTAGTGACTTAATGATCAAGAAAGTAAGCATTGAGAAAAATTTCAGTACAATGCTAAGTAAAAGAAGAGATTGGGAACGGGAGTACACCGCCTACAATCTTAAAGAAAATACATTAAAATGGTATACAGATGGTTCTAAAACCGCTACAGGAGCTGGCGTTGGGATTTATGGGGCAAGTACCAAGTGTGCACTATCGTTAGGCTCCTGTACAAGCGTCCTTCAAACGGAAATACTAGCAATCGAAAGATGCCTAGATGTAAATCTAGAAAGAAACTATCAGAAGTGTGATATAGCTATTCATACAGATAGTCAAGCTGCCGTAAAGGCACTGAGCTCCTATGTCATCGATTCAAAGCTGATTTGGGAGTGCCGGAATAAACTCAATGATGTAGGCAAGAAGAATAAGGTCTCTTTAATCTGGGTTCCCGGTCACTCGGGAATCGTAGGAAACGAGAAGGCCAATAAACTTGCCAGAGAGAGCGCACAAACGCCACTCACTGGCCCAGAACCCTTCTGTGGTATAGGAAAATGCACCTACAAGAAGGAGTTTATGGAGAAGGAGAAAGCCGAAAGGGAAAAACTCTGGCGGAATCTCCCAGGAATGGATCACTCCAAAAAGTTCCTTCGGAACTTTGAAACTGCTAGATCCAAAAAATATCTGGATCTCAGTAAGAACCAACTACACCTACTCACTGGCTTTCTCACAGGACATTGTCGCCTAAAGAAGCGACAAGTTGAGAATGAGTTTGTCGGACACTGACGAGTGTAGATTGTGTGGGGAGGAGGAGGAAACTCCTACTCACCTGGTTACGGAATGCTTTGCCATTGCAAGCCAAAGAAAAGAGTGCTTTGGA
The DNA here is from genome assembly GCF_907165205.1 of Coccinella septempunctata. Lineage (NCBI taxonomy): Eukaryota > Metazoa > Arthropoda > Insecta > Coleoptera > Coccinellidae > Coccinella > Coccinella septempunctata. The sequence goes on along the minus strand of NC_058189.1, from coordinate 34,309,305 downwards.
CGAGAAACTTGTAGGAGTGGGGAATTATCCTCGTTGAAGCCGTCCCAGATATTGGATTTCATCAGATCTCTGGATCTGGAAGGCGAGCTGTAAAGGGCGCGATGAAAACAGCTCTGTTAGGGGGCACAATAGACCTTAAGGTCGCAGTGAACTGTAACCCCTTCTCACTATACTATACTATACTATCCATGCCCGGAGTGTGGAAGGATCTGTAGGTCACGGTTGGGTCTCTTCAGTCACAGGAGGGTACACAGTCGCAATTAGCCCCAAGAAATTATAAGTCTTTTCTTTTTGTAGATTACTCCCCGGTAACGGGATACAGCAATGAATGAATGAATGGGTATCAAACTGATAACGACTTAATATGAGTTTATTATTAATAAGCCGTCATCTTGAGATCAGCGCTTGATTGACGGATAAATGCCATTTCGTTTTTAATCGATAATTCAGTCATAAGCATTCAGAATATCATTCCCCCAGAGTAATCTGTGATACCTACCTAGTGCTAATCGGCCAGCGAATTGCGTTTTGAACACTCCTGGTTAAAAATATGGTGCTATTCGGTTTGTTTATGCTTTCTTCCTTTTAGCTAGCGACGAATAGATATCTTAGAATAGATTTCTTCACGGACATTTACTCGTATTAAATAATAACATTGTAAGACAAGTCTTAATACAATGGTTATGCACTGTGGTCTTTATATAATGATTCAGGCATATAGCGATATACCTTTCAATTCTTCAATTGAAGCCAAAGTAAAAAATTGGTAAGACACTCCCGAATATTTAGTACCATTTTTCATCGCCGAACTCCAAATATCCTACATATCTTTTTTAATAATCCAATTCAAAATTAAAGAACTCGGGAAACAGATGTTGAGGAGTTTAAAGACTTATAAATATGTTGAGGTATCATCTTTTATTCTTATCGAGAAATTTTGTCACCAAATCTACATTGAAGTTTTCAGGTTGAGTTTCAAATCGTATGTCGGAAATTAGATGATTTTCAAGGTTTCCAAATTTAAATCAAATGCGTTGACAGTTCGGTTGGCATCTGTAATTCTGTTAGCAACGCTGCCAAAAACATGCGGGTGAAAGCAAGTAAATGTCGTTTTCAAGGAAACAATTTAGGACAGAGTTGCGCATCTATAGGTAATTCATAAAGTAAATCAAGGGTGTTTTCTGTAAGGTAATCTCATAGACATATTAAACACATGGACACGGCGTAGAGAGAGAGGGGGTGCGGCCGAAATAAGATAGAGCTAGTATGGGCAAAACATTCGTTTGAACTTTGTATTTATCGAAATTTTCAGAATTTTCTCATCAATTTTAGATCAACTTTGAATGTCGTATCCTTTTTCTATTATGAAAGTAATAATGGTGTCCTCGTAGAGTGCAATTAATAGTACAAAATGAGTTGAAAAGACAGATAAAGTGAAATTTCACAGGTATAGTAACTTCGAATGTATTAATCGATTTATTATATCATAGTTGAATTATTCATTTCAAATCAATAAATGTATGTCAATTCTTTTCTCATCTAGCTAAAATAATACTCAAGAAGCACTTGAGATTAGAAGAGAAAATTAGTATGCTGATTGTAATGTCTATTTTTCAACCTTTTGATCAATATTGATCAATGAAATATTTTTTTCAGATATTGAACAAGAAATCAGAATATTGTGTTGGCTAAAAATGTGCTCGATTGTTTTTATTCAAATCAATTTATTTACAAACTTTTCATGAACTTATCTGTTGTATTTTCCAAGGAATAGTTGCCGAAAGCAAAAATTGTGCTCTTTAGTTCTAATTGGATCATTAAACCCAATCTAAATGATACTAATATTCGTTCAATTTTTTATATTCGATTATAGGTACTTGTTTTTATCTCTAACGGGCGCCAATATACAAATATAGCTCGGAAATTAATACCATCTTGCCCATACTAGCTCCATCTCATGTTGGCCGCACTCGTGGATATTGAAACTCACTGAAAGGGCGCGTCCATGTGTTTTATAGGTCTATGGGTAATCTATAGTCTCGTCGACGGAGGGGTTATGTTGCTCTGGCTCTGACCACAGAAGTCTTGATTTACTTTATGGCTCTGACTAGGTCAAATGAGACCAAAGCCATGGTCAGCATCTATTCTTTCACGACGAGATGATATTTCTGTTGATACTTTGAGTGATGGTAGTTTGTTAGTTCGAATTAGATCGCAACATTTGTTGATTAGATTATCGGCGAGTGTTATTGTGTCTGAATTAATTTAGTTTATTATTCACCTGCCTTACTCTTGAAGGCGTGATTATCGTTGCCACGTCACGCTTGGAAATCACTGTTAATGAAAAACAGAATATAGACCATCAAAATTCCATAAACCACTTGACAACGAATTATTTCGAACACTCGATGAATGGTATGAGGATTGCATAAGAAAAGAACTTTTAGTTATCGAGTTTTTAATGTTTTCATCAAAATCGAATAAACAATATTACTAAACAACTAATTGAGATGAGAAAACAATATTTCTTATTATATTTATTGCATTGATTTTGCATAGTAGGCCAATTTTTAGTATTAAAAAAATATTAGTATTGCATGTTCAATGGGAACAATGAACAATAAAGAGAAAGATCAGAATTGCTCATGCATTTCAGTCAGACCAGTAAAGAGAACAGTCAGGAATATTCATAACTGTTTTCTATGATGAGGAAGAATTTACATTTACATGAAAGAATATATGTACCATAATTGGTGTTGAACAATTAGAAATTGTTCTACTACATATTTACAAAAATATTCTTCTAAGAACATATGTACAGATTTTATTCCAGTACAACTGGAAAAATAATGATACCCCATTCTTAATTGTTCCCGAAAAATATTCTTGTTTTATAACATACCACAAATATAAAGACTGAAATGAAGTAATGAAAATATTTTCTTAATAATTCCAGTAAAATTACCATATACCAAAAATGATTATCAGCTCCTTCGAAATCTAACCTAGTTTATAAAATTAATTCTTCTTTCCGTTAGACAACATCCTCGTCAAACACAATGTTCTCATATCATCTAGCGCCTTATTAATTCTTCTAGCGAATCCATGGCAATCCTGAAACAAAGTTTACAAATGAGGAATGACCCCTTAGGCAGATATGTCGACCTGACACAATTGAAATTAAATTTATCAGTCAATAAAGAAAAATATTGTATTTTAACAAGGACCTAACCCAGTTTCTGAGTTATTGAATTCCATTCGTAGTATAAGTCAAGTATTATACACGCATTCATGATTAAGGATTGATTATCAGTTATGTTTTGTTTTTTATTTAATTTAACAAAGCCAATGGTCACTGAGAGGTAGTATGAAAAATAAATAACAAAACTTTTCTATATAACTTCGATTTTCAATAATGATCATCATTTACGTCTAACATTTTCGCATAATTGTTTATTTCAGTTTTAATTACCTATATGAATTAAGATGTCTATGACTTGGTCTACCAATATCCGTAAGTAATCCCATTCATACTGACTAATAACACGTAATCATCATAATAGGAAGTATTTGTATTCTTTTTCACTAAGATATTTAGTTCTTATGACTTGATACTTGCGGTGTCATTTGATACTCACTGTGTATTTACTACTTTTTTTATTGGATATATGGAAGAAGATCCTATCCTCTCCTGCTATGATATAGGAAACACCATATCCATCATCAGCCACGGGACCAAAACCTCCTCCAGCTGACATACATTCGGGATTCTTGTTCAAGTCTATCCTACCAGTTTGACCATGGGGAGTTTGAGAAGTTGAAAGTTTCCAGGGTTCACTGAGAACCTCTTTAAGGAAGGGAGAATCAACTTCCAAATATTTTGATAATACATATAAACAAAAGAGGTGCCTGTCGATACCTTTTCCACACATGGCTTCTTGATACCCAAGCTGAAAATCAAGCATTATCGAATCACTCGCCAATATTTCAATTTCAAAACATAATCCATTATAACCTTTTATCAGGTACAGACGAACAGTTTCCTATACCAGTGGCGAAACTAAGCGGGAGCCAAAATTGAAAAATATCCTTTTAATGGTTCATTTAGAAATGAAATAAATGTTTCGTTTCAAATTATGTACATTAAGACATTATGAAATAAGGTAGTACATAAATACTAAACTCACTCCGTTGTCCTCCTTATCCCTTTCAGGCCCAAATTAAAAAATTTCATTCAAAATAAACTCATATTTTGAGGTCGAGAATCATGAACTGAAATATATTTCATTGAATATCTATTTGCAATTTTTTTAAATGGTGGTTTCTACATGTAACGACCAGGACTCAACTAATAATACAAGTTATATTATTATTTCTTGTGGATGGCAAGAAAACAGTTTTTTTGTCACCTAAGCAAAGACCAACTTTACACGCTGTACAGCGCCATTTTGCAGAACTATTGCAACCCAATCCGAGAGGAAGCCTTTGACTTACCACTGTTGCAGCTCTTTTGAGATGTAACCATAGGGACGCATGGAATATATATTTTTAGAGGTGGTTTCATAGTGACTGAAAGGGTTAAACAGGATGTCTTCGACTCGTACAAATATTTTAAGAGTAGATTTTTGAGATCAAAGTAACACTTTTTTCCTATACAATTTTTTCCGGTTCGGACCTGATGAAAAGATACAGCCATTTTAAGTTTTCATAATGAGCTATGCTAGCCCTGGAGAAACAAAATTCCCTTCAGATATCTTGTGTTCGAAAAAGATTAATCAAATAAATGAAAAACTATATTCCGATATTCATTTCATTCAATGAAACTGTTTGTGAGATATAACTAAAATTTTTTTTATGGTTTTTGCCTGTATCTTTTAAACCGAGTTCATTCGGAAAAAAATAGTTTTTCATTTATTCGATGAATCTTTTTCGAACACAAGATATCACTCACGTCTTCCAGTTTTCTCATTATGACCATTACGTAATATAAAAATACCAAAAATTAAAAAAATCCAATTCTAAAAACTAAGTTGGATCTAATGAATATTTGAACGTTTTGTAAAATCAAAGTATGTTTCATATTTTGTCGTATAAAGCCCGTTTGTAACAACCGAGAATTCTCTACCAAATTTTGCTAAGAAAACGGCAGAGATTATTTTGTATGCAACAGAACAATGAATCCTACCGAAAGTGCGTATGCAACGGTAAATAATTCACACGGCGCATGAATTTTCGAGCAAACGGTCTTAATGCACGTTTTCGAGTAATTTGATGTCCAAAAATGAAAAATTTCTGTGGAATTTGAAATATTGGGTATTTTGGATAAATATAAATCTGTTTAAAAGATCCACAGATGTGTAGTGTCACAGATTCAGCTAGTTATTCTGAAGGTTCTGTTTTTCCAGGGGTGGCATAGCCCATTATGAAAACTCAAAATGGCTATATCTTTTTATCTGGACCGAATAGGAAAAAAATTTTTCTTTCGACTTCAAGAATCTGCTATAAAAATATTTGTAGGAGTCAAAGATTCACCCTGTATATTGAATTAAAACTCTTGGGTATGTAGACTACTTCATTTTTCAGTAGATCTTGCCGACGTTTCGAATTATCTATAATTATTCATCAGGACTACAATTCAACATGTTACTAGTTTACAAAATGCCAGACGAAGCCCCTGATGCCTTTTCTGGAAAGTAAAGCAGAGCACAATGAGTTGATTTGTAGGATGTGTGTGAACACTGTGAACAGTCCGACAATATTAAGGAACTGGGTAATAATGTTCTGACGAATTCATTCTCAATAAAACCCCAAAGGCAAAGATTTCGAACACTTAAAAGAGGATATGTTTCAGTAAATAAATCATCATAATACAAATGCCTGACCTAAGCGACTCTGACGGTAAGCGTCCACAGTTCCGCATCCTACGCAACGCACGGATCGCATCGAAAGTATTTTAGAATGCTTTGTATAAAAGCTCATATAAGTGCGTCCACTGATACGTATCGTACTGCCCGAATGCATCGCTTGATTATTTTAATGCGATCCGTGCGTTGCGTACGATGCGGAACTGTGGACTCTTACCTTGATAGTTCACCACTGACCTTTTACCTGAATAAGTTATATTGATAATTGATAACTCACCTGGTGCCTCTCACAAGCTTTCGTGAGCAGTTTGAGCCTTTCTTCATCCGTACTCTCCTTATTTTCCATGGCCTTCACCCAATCTGACGATTCAATTGTACAGGGTCTGACAGTTTCGGTTCTTCCTTCTCTGAATAACCTCGTCATGCTGGCTTCGTAAGTGAGACAAAATTTACCGGCTTCGCGGTAGTACGCTAGCTGTAGGGCCATTTGGATGAAAGCGTCAGGACTGAGCTTGGCCTTTTTCATGAAACCTTTTCCGAAATTGTTGTGCATGAAAATAGTCAAATCAATGTCTCGAATCAAGGCTTCTGCTACAGTCATTGCTTTTTCGATAGCCGCTCTGCATTCGTGTTTGATTTCCCAGTTGAGTCGGACCGGAACTGGGGGTGTCAATTCTGGAAGGCCGGCTGCATTACCATTCTCGTCATATCTATGGAATTTAATAAATTTCTAATGTTAGACATGTCCTATTCATGGTTTAATGAAATGTTCTGATGGGGGATGAATAGATTGCTAGATTCGATAAGATTTAGGAACTCTAGGCAACTGAACGTTCAATTTGAAATAAACTAATAGTGACAACTTTTTTGTTTTTTTTTTGCCTTTTTATAACTATTGAATTAGCATTTCAGTACTTCATACAGTGTGTAAACCACTTAAGAAATAAAATTCTTTGTGTTCTTATGTTAGGAAATCATTAGACACTCTGGGACACGTCAACTTTGGTGCGCTTTTAAAGCATTAATTTATATATAGGGTGTCCCAAAACTAGTGAATCAAACGTCACACCACGATAGAGTAGACCAAATACTATTGAATGACACCAATATTAGTTCAGCGAAAATGTACCGTTTCCAAAATAATCAGAATTTTATGAAAATACCTAAAGTTGCCGATTTTCGAACTATTTTTTTCAATCACAGGGCCAGTTTGTGACAAAGGATATCGATTTTAAATCATATCAATCCTAGATTATTGTTTTATCACACCTAATTAAAATTATTCCAAGTAGTTAATCGAAAACCCAAGTAAATGTAAATTAAAACAATTGTTTTTTCTATATACTTTTTATTACTCAGAATAAACCCTATCTATAGGGGTGATAATGTGGGCGAAAAACGCTATCCTTAATCACAAATTGGCCCTGTGATTAGAAAAATAGACCGAAAATCGGCAATTTCAAGTTAAGATTTTTTGGAAACGGTACATTTTCGCTCAACTAATGTTTGTGTCATTCGATAGTATTCGATCTACTCTATCGTGATGTGACGTGTGATTCACTAGTTTTTGGACACCCTCTATATTTATATGTATATTTAAATATGATTTGTAATTCGCTGCTATTATTATGCTATATAAATCGTTGTATATTCAAATTTATAATCAAGATGTGTACCATTGAATTTGAAAGCTGACATGTCTCGGTGTTTTTTATAATTTTCTTCGGCAACATGAGGAATTTTGATCCATAAGTGGTTTCCACAATGTATATTTTCTTGTTCGGCAGTTGCCAGCAGATATCATAGAATTTGGCGAAGCTGCACAAAGAAATTTATAGAAAATAGGCAACAAAGAAAATTCGGACGTTTGAATCTTCCATTATTGTTGAAATGTATAGTTTTCAATCAAATCTGAAAGATTTCACTCAGAGCATTCGAAAGTATTGTTCTTTTTTGTTTCATTTGCTTGTAGTTCACAAAAACTTTACGTCAATGTCAACATGTAATAAATAGTATAAAAATAAATTGGAAACAGATTATAGGATTTTCAGAAAATGAGTTTTTGAACCACCACGCGTGTTTCGCTATCACAATAGCATCTTCAGGTGGGTGTCGGTAAACTCCCTACCATCACCCACCTATAGATGCTCTTGTGATAGCGAAACAAGTGTCGTGGTTTAAAAACCCATTTTGTGAAAATAGTATAATCTGTTTTGAGTTCAATCATGGATTTTCGTTAAGTATCGGCCACATCAATTCAATAATAGTATAAAAATACTCTATAAATAATCCGGCTTCAATTATGAATACAACATAAATTTTCAGGTGGAGCAATTAGTTCAAGCAGCTATATACAAAAGCAATTGCATGAAGGCAATGAAAAAGAATTAATTACATATTAAATTTAATCTGTAGCTCAACTGAAGCAGGACAATATGAAACTTATTTCTTTATAAGAATGAGCAAAAACGATCGTTTCATATATTTTTTTCCTTCCATAACTCCCGAACTTGAATTCAGATTTTACTATAGTTCACTTAAGCGTGAATTTATTCGAGAATGTTTTCGTATGAAATCATAAAAATAAAGAAAAGAGAGAAAAAAATTTCTCGTGAACAATTCTTGAATAGATTCATTTCTTGCAGTCTTGTATAACCAACGCTAAACAAACTATAAGACATAGAAAATGATCAATTACAATTTTGTAAAGATCCAAAAGTTCTATATGAAAGTTCGAGCATAATTTACAGTAACTAGTTTTAAAATTGTAAATGTAATTCGGAATAATGTTTCATTTAAAGAGTTAGTTTGACTGGCATGAAATCGATTATGAAGCTGATTATAAGTTATAAGGGTTTTTCTTACGATATATTAGAGTAGTTACAAACATACTTTGGTCAGTCGAGCCAAACGGAAAACCGCAGTGTGTTTGCAACTACTATAATAATATATCATAAAAAACTATCCTTAGTGCATTCAGAGATATTTTTTGGCATTGGATTTCCGACTATAATGCATATTCGTTGAAGAAGTCCAATGTTTTGACTACAAACTTGATATGATATTGATGTGATAATAAAAAAAATCCGAATTTTTTGTAAATAAAATTCACATAACAATGAAGGTGCAAGAAATTATCGTCAATGAATTTATTCATCTCGAATCTCAAAATTTTTAGAATATGTATCAACAAGCTAGAGCTAGAGCATACCGTAAATGGGCAATAAAAATATTGAATTGAAAGGGCAGCTATGAAAGATTTGAAATTCAAAATATACATTGTATGAATTAGGAAGTTATCAATTTAGGGAAGAAAATGAGTGTTAGTAGAGTTAATGAACCAAATTACCGTTGCCCTATCGCATCCAGTATAACATGTTCCCATAAATGGCCCATAACCGGTGCGTCTGCCCTGATAATGAAAAAGAAAAAAAAATGAACAAAAGTATATGTACAATATTTAAGGTGTACCAAAAAGAAGCTGAAAAATAAATACATAAAACATATTACTTGATATTCAATTAAAACTTTGACCATATATCATTAGTCCTATTAACTGCACAAGGAGCATTTGACATTAAACAAGGTTATATTGCGGCTTCCTACAGTCTTATTGCAGCTGATTAAATGCGTCATGTATAAAGCATGAAATTTTGCTATCTCAATATTTGGAAAGCAATCTAAGGAACTCTTGTCAGATTAGACTGCAGAAAGTTATGACAATATTTCAATATATCCATAATGTAGATTTCATTGAATATATCAAGCAACATGTTGCATACAATAAATAAACCAACGCCACCTACAAAAATGGAGACAAAGATATTATTGATCTGAATTATCAGTCGTTTCCAACTTATTACCGATGGTCGAATTTTTGTAGTCCAACGATCCATTCCCATACATGAGACATTACAGCTGCATCGGCCCTATAAAATAAAACGTTATGAAAACAATTTAAATGTGCTGAAGTAAAGATTATGCCCTGCGGAAAAAATCTGAAATGTTAAGTTCAGTATTGAAACCCAATTTTATTCCATGGCTAATGAAGAATTTAATATTTAGAACCCTCTCGGTATCCTCTATTCGCCTCTTGTTTTCCAATGAAACACCATGTATAAAGATCAAAACAAAATTTTGAATATTTTTCACAACTAAATATTCTTATAGGTATTCATAATCAGATTCTTCATGTGGTAATTCTTTTCCTTCCAAAAATGTAATCAATCTAATGAAAAATATTTTCGATATCTACATTTTGATTTTGAGCCAGAATTATGAAACTGAGGAATGACCTTTAGAAATCCATAAAAATACTTCTCAAGGGCTTCATATCCTGTATTATATTTATTAACAAAAGGGATTATTATTTCATTATAATCATGCTGAAATAACTAGAATATCTTCCAGATATACAGATCAAAGTAAGTTAGATACTTTTGAAACATGAATTTTTTTCTTACCAAGAATGTTCTGCATTGAATCCAACCTAAAACAATTGAAACTATTAATAATGTGTGATCTATGGTAAAGCGATGAAAGTTTGAAAATACATTGAGAATAAACACAATACATTCGAATTTCGTTATTGAATCAAACAATGAATTATTGTGAAACAAACAATTGATTGTATAAATATTCGAAATTAGTGGCTTTTTAGATATTATACCACCCATTTCGCCCACACTAGATCTTCAGGGAAATATCGATTGTTCATCGACAGGTTTTCAATCCGATCCAATATGACCCGAAGGAGCTGTACGTCGGCTGTACGTATGAATATATCCACCCTGAAGTAGTGCCGAAGAGTGACAACAACATCAAAACTACGACGAACAAAAAATTTTTTAAAAGGGACCCGGAATTCCGGTAAATTAAAAAAGCTTATTTTTTGAAAAAATTAAATAACCGAAAAACCGACTTTTGCATTTTCATCAAAATCAATAGGCCTGCTAGCATCGTGGAACCGTATGATCCTGCTGACATTGAGCTCGATAGCTTTAATTGCAACTTGTGTAGCGGGTCAATCGTACGTTCGTTTATCGAACGAAATATGTTTATTGCCTGATCTAAAATTCAATTGTCAAAAGATTTAGGAACTCTAGGCAACGTTGGATTTGAAATGAAGAGTGGTGACTCATGGTCATGATCCTTTGAAACTCGTAGGCTAATATTTTGAGGAGCATTGGAAATTGGAATCATATATCTATCATATTCTATATAATCTATATCGATAATGGGGTAGAGAAAACTAAAGCCTTCCGTGGCAGCAATCGACTTCTGCGCATGTGCAGGAATATTAAGAATAAAAATGCCTGATTAGATGTGTGTCATTCTGACCGAGAACAATGTTGAGAGAAAACCTGGAGGAAAAACAAGAAGAGAAAAATTGACCGAGAATGACCTGAATTGAAACGGAAAAAATCACTGGAAAACAAAGTAGAAGATAGCATCAAGAGAACAGTCTGCAAATACACAGACACAGGATGCAGAATGTGCGTCATTCTGAGACATGGTTTTATGAACTGATAGGAATTAAATTATTTGTCTTCACAGTCATTTGAATATTTTCGACCTCAACCTAATAATATGGTGGTATTGGTTTCAAACAAGTTCAAACTCAGATTAACATTACTTAGTATTTTGTATTTTATCCTTGATTTCTAATGATTAGAAGTCAAAATTCATGAAGCTTTATCATATTGCAGCACAAAACGCTCAGATTCATAACAAAAGTGAAATATTATTTGTTTTCAACAGAAAACCCGCGGATATTAACAGAATTGATGTAGAGTCAACAAAATAGTAGGTCTGTAAAAATATTTTTCTAGGTGTTGTTTACTGTCATATATTGTGTACATTATATCCTGATAAGTCTGTTATTCTTTTGAAATTCTATTGTCAGTGGAGGCTATAATTCTGATTCAATTTATAATAGTTTTTTTTCAACACTGAAATTGTAAAACATTTCCTACTTCAGTTACCAATATACAGCAGTTGCTTATCTTTAAATATTTTTGTTATTTCAAATTGATTATTGTATATTAGACATTGCTAAATGAATATAAATTTTTCTATGCAAGCGTTCTCTTTTAATGAGCCACTGCACTTGTTACTTTTATATAAGAATTATTACATTAAATTCTTCTTGTTCGAACCCTCCAACAATCTTACCCGACGCAAAGATGAGGTGAAGTAGGGGAGCAATAATAGAACTTTGTCAACACGAGCACTTTCAAAAGTGTCCCAATTTTCTACACTGTTTTTACCTCAAATCGCACGAAGCAACAATTTTTTCAATCAGATATATTTTTAGCTTTAGTTGTGAACTCCTTCATTAGTGTGATCATCGTTTACAAGGAAGGAAAACACACTAAACTATAATCATTATAATCTATTGGCGATCGATCTCGGCTACATCATCAGGCAAGCTGAAATACCAACAAACATGCAAATAGACAAAAACATTTTTTTACAACGAAAAAATAAGTAGTTAACTTAGTTACATTTTTTGGTGCCAACATGGGTATATTTCTATAAAAAATTAATTCTTACCATCAAACTATGAAACACCATCAATTATATACATTTCTAGAAGTCAAAACAGATAAAAAATACTATGATTCCAAGTGATTAAAACTTAACAACCTTGTTGGCTTCCTCTTGTGTCTTTTATTTGTTCTGATTCTTTCCGCTGACTTATTCCTTATGTTTATGGCCTATCAGAAAAAATAAGAAGAATCGGTTCGAAATTCAACATACGAACTGTTTTTAAAACGCAAAATGATTTAAGATCTATATTAACAAAAACTAGACCTTTGAACGAAAAACAAAAATCAAAAAATTGTATTTACAACATACCCTGTATTTGTGGTAAAACTTATACAGGTGAAACCTCCAGACCTCTAGAAATAAGAAAACGCGAACATAAAAATAATATTAAAAATAGAGAAATTAATCGATTGCAGATCGCAGATCATATTTGTTCTAATATGGGAGACCACATGATGGATTGAAACAACACTAAAATTTTAATGACGGATCCAGACCATTATAAACGAAAGATTATATAAATATAATATATAAATAAAGAGTCTACGTGTATTCTATTAGATCAAGATAATAATTTGGCAAATTGTTCGGTAGGAATAGATCATATTTGGATCAATCTACTGAAGAAGGAACTGTCGTCCGGTAATTTCAAAATTAAATGAATCAACGTTTCTATGCAGTCTCTGTTTCTATGTATTGACAATTAATGTCAAACAAAAGCCACAGAAGATTTTCGAAAATAGATTTTTCGTCTGATGAAGGAGTCTGATATAGACTCCGAAACGTTACCACTTAAAATTATAATTTCAACGTTATTTATTTTCAGTTCATTGTCAGGCAACAATTTTTTCTAGTTAATTTGCTCCTGACAAATTAGTGCAAGAATTTACGCAGGAGCAAATCGTCGATTTCATTTTTAATTGATTTTGTTTTGTTCTTAATAAACTAAAAAGTTTATTAAGAAATGTTGAAATATTGTATCTCAAGTTTTAATCACTTGAAATCATAGTATTTTTTTATCTGTTTTGACTTCTAGAAATGTATATAATGGATGATGTTTCATAGTTTGCCGGTAAGAATTAATTTTTTATAGGAATATACCCATATTGGCAGCAAAAAATGTAACTAAGTAAACTATGTACTTGTTTTTTCATTGTAAAAAAATTGTTTTTGTCTATTTGTATGTTTGTTGGTATTTCAGCTGGCATTTCTTTCCATCTTATGGAAATTGTAGTCACACTACTTTTCATCCTAATGACGAATAAGAAAATAATAAAAAATATTAATGGTATTTTTTATTGAAACATGTTCAGTTAAGGGGTTACATGGGTTTCGTGGGTTCAAAAAATCAATTTTTTTTTTGGCTCATTACTTTCTACAACATCTCAAGAATATTGTCTTAAATTTTCAAGTCGATCCGAATAATAGTTTTGGAGATACAGCCTTTGGAAGGTGTGCGCTCCAAGTCCCTTTTATTCTTGCTCAAAACTTTGAACGCGTTTTTCTCGGAACCGTGTTTTCAAAGTCGGTTGTCAAATGTTCTCGAAAACTACACAACCGATCTTGATGAAATTTACACAGATATTCGAGATACAATTTACTCGTGCTTGGACGAAGGATTTATTTTTTTTTCAATTACAACTATTTAAAAAAAAAAACAAAATGTCAAGCGAATTTGACCGAAATTTTCATTTCTTTGGAAAAATGTCTGCCAAAATTCCAATTTTTACTTTTTTTTCTTTCCTTCGTTCAAGAACGAGTTTATGGTCTTAACTAAACCACTTATTTTCGTTTTTTAATTTTAGATGATTTTGTCAGGAGTTATGCTGACAACGCGGACGCACCTTTTTTCCGAGGGGTCATCGGAAATGACCTCACAATGGAGGAGTTTTAATTTTTTTATTTTGAAAATTTCAGGAATTATTCTTCAAATATGTATCTATAAGACAGAAAAAAGTTTGAATCAAATAAATGATTTTTTACGTAGAAAAAAAAATTGAAAATAGACCCTTTTTTACCCGATGAAACCCATGTAACCCCTTAATGGTGAAATACCCTGTAAAACTGATATGTGGATATATATTCCTTGAATGAATAAAAAATCGAAAAAATCAATTCTTACCTTGCCATTTGTCCCAAAGCACAATGTGAATGATTTATCGAACCATCTGTCATATCCTTTACCGTGTAGTAAGAGTTTTGCGAAATTGTCCAGTTTTGTTGGATCATTCTGAAAAAGAAAAATTTGACAATTTCTTTCGAGGTATATAATAAAAGTACAGGAGATGGTGGTGAAATTTTTAGAGTAGGGCCCGAATGCGTCCACAAATTGTTGTGGATGGATTTGGAGTTACGTGCAACCTCATACTCAATATTCAAAAAGATACTAATCCAAGTGAGTTGAAATTCATCACGATCGCCTATTAGACGTTTAAGGAGAAATAATCATAATTTTTTTCAGAAAATTTGCTTGTTGGGGTTCTCGTCAATGAACTTCCTAAAATATTTTCAGACCTTTGCAACTTCCGGCTATACCGGAAACAACTTACTACTTTCTTATTTTAATTTCACATGTATCTTGGTTGAAGACGGTTTATGAGAGTCTTATAACCCAGGCTCTTTCTATGGTGTAGTAAAATTCACCTATGAGAAAGATATTCATGAGAAGGTGTAAACCGAAAGAGAGGTACACTGGCGGAATCTTCCAGGATGGCTCTCCTCAAAAAGTTACATCGAAACTTTGAACTGGTTACAGAATGCTTTGGTCGAGAAAATTTTAGGTTTAAGGTTAAGTTTTCATAACGTATTATACCACACACCAATGTGTGGCCAACAAATTGAGTTGGATATTCCATACGCTCACAAAGAGAAATGCAAGCTATGAACTATTTCTAAATATTTTCGTAACTTCGACGAAAACGTATAAAGTGTGTTTAGCAAGTGACTGTACAAACATATATGACATGTATTATACAAATAAACAAGATGAATCTGAATTCGACTTACAAATGTTGTCTACTCATAAAAGTTCTTCAGCATTCATATCATGGTCCAACAATACAGACAACACACTTGGATAAACGCATGCAACAAAATTAACGAAACAAAGGGAAAAACATTTTATCAAGAGGTTAACAAACTCTCGAAATACAAACAATTGCATAAGATCCCTACGCTCAAAGATAACAACAAAGAATATAGGTCAGACAAAGAGAAGGTAGAACAGTTTGCTGCCTACTTCAGAGGTGCATTCCAATATGATGGAAATATCAAATATGACTACAGTCAAGAAACCAAAGTAAACACTTGGTATGAAGGTTTTTTCAGGAATGCTGACAGTACCCACCAAAATGAAAATGTCAATATTTTGGAAGAGGAATACTACGATGTCCTTTCCAAAAGTAAGAACAGTGCCCCAGGATCAGACAATGTTCCATGGAGTATTGTAAGGAAATTAGACAAGGAAATACATGCCAAAATTATTCAGATGTATGAATACTGTTTGAGGTCCGGAGTATTCCCAGAAATATGGAAAAAGGGCACCATAATCACCATTGCCAAACACGGTACAGACCATCATAAAATACAAAATTATAGACCCATAACACTGCTGCCTGTATTGGGAAAACTTCTTGAAAAAATAATTAAAAGAAGACTGGAAGAGAAAATTAAGAACGCTATCCCAAAGAGCCAATTTGGATTCCGCTCAAAAAAGTCAACAATTCATCCTCTTACTATATTTGTATCCAACACACAAAACGCCCAAAGAACCCGGAAACAGACAGCTGCTGTTAGTTTGGACATCAACAAGGCTTTCGACAGCGTGTGGCATAAGGGCCTACTTTTTAAGTTACACAAACTCAACACTCCGAACTATTTAATAAAAATGGTGAAAAGTTTTCTGGAAGAAAGGAAACTCTGTGTAAAAATCAATGAGACAACATCCACCTCATTCTCACCAGAACAGGGTACACCACAGGGTTCACCCCTTTCCCCTTTGCTCTTTAATATTTTCTGCTATGACATACCTGAGAACAATAGCAAAGATCAGTATCTCCTGCAATATGCCGATGACACCATTATAATCTCGCATGGAAAAACCGTAGCTAAGTGCATAAAGGCATTACAACTTTACATGGACAGATTGATAACCTGGTTTTACAAATGGAGGCTACATCCCAACCCTGAAAAATCTAAATTCATAATCTTCAACCACAAGATCAGACCAAGTTCTCCTCTAGTTCAGATAGACAGTAGAAATATAACTCCGTCTCCGTCAATAAAGTACCTTGGCATACAAATCGACGGTAAACTAAATATGAAGCTTCAATCAAACCTCTCCAAGAAAAAAACAATTGCAAGAGCGAAACACTTCAAATGTCTCACCTACAAGAACGAAGGATTAAGCATTGAAAATGCCACAAAAATATACAAAACAGTTTGCAGACCAATTCTGGAGTACGGGCATACATTATATGCAAATGCCACAAATTCGGTATTAAAAAATCTAGAGGTAGGGGAGAGAACATCTCTGAGAACAATAACACGAATGAGACACCCCCTCAATAAATTACACAATCCATCCAATGAACTACTCTACAGAAAGACCAAAATACAGCCAATAATAGAACGACTGAAAATTTTAAATGGCAGATTTTTCAACCGGGTCAAAGAACTGGAGGATATATATGGCATGTTCCACAGAGATACAGCGAGCAACCCACTCAGAAAATTTCCAGACCAAACAATCATGGACAGTCTCACGTCCATGGCTATGTAGATCAATAAAAAAAAAATTAACCCAATTTAGTATATAATAGTCTAACCTTTTTTTTTTTTTTTGCTACATCGATGTATCTAAATGTACAAGGCTGAAGGACTTTGGTCGATGGCCTTTGACTGTGGTCAATAAATGACAGTTATTATTATTATTATTATTAAAAGTTCTTCGAAGGTACACTTGTTAACTGTTCTCAGATAAATTGACTTTCTAAGTATCAGTTTGAAATTACAGGCCAGATAACTTACTTTTTTCGTTACGGCAAAAAAAAACCACTCTGTATGTATTCTTCAGTTACCGTTACCAGTTTATATGAGTCAGCGAGCGCGTTCAACCCTTTTCCCAAACTCAAGTCGCAAAGAGTCACTTTCCCGAACAGTGCGGGAAAAACCCCTGCTATTTATGCGTGCGGGAAATATTAAAGAGTAAATTCTGTCATGTCTCTATACGCCGAACGTCAAGGATGAGAAAACCATGGTAACGATATGCAGAATGAAGTACTAAAATCCAGGGGCGTGTTTACCATGGAAGCTATGGAAGTACAGCTTCCCTAACTAATTCGAATAAAATTAATGACATAATAGTATAACAATAACATAAATAAATGATGAAACGAAGACAAAAATCGAGAATAATAATCTCCCCATTTACATTTTTCATACGAAACAACGTAGTAGCGGGCAAACTACGATAGGAACCACGGACCTAGCCCTGAAACGCCTCGTAAGCTCTGATCTCCCAGCTTAACGCCCGTAGTGGATTTCTGTATAGAATTTCGCTCGGTACCCGCGTGTCTAGGATCGATCGCGTAAATTCTGAATGTCATTAATTCAACGTGAAATTTAGGCGTTTTGCTTCAAATTTCTAACTGTTGGCTATTTATATTCTCTCACTTGGGAATATCTCTTTCTTATTTGACCATTATAAGTATTTTCGTGGCTTGAAAAGTACGAGAAATTCTACCTTCCTCCTAACTCTGCTTTGCATCGTTCGGGCAACGGCAGTTTCGTGCGGGCAAGTACCACTTTCCGCACTATTTTGGATTAATTTTGGAATTTTTTTTTTTTTAGGCGGTTATAGAAATTTGGGAAGGGGAAATACCTTAAACTTATGCTGAATTATTCACGAAATATAAAAAATTGAACAGAAGAATATGGATGAACGAATAATATTCCTGAATATTATGAGTTTCGGTTCAAAATCTACTGGTCCCTTCTTCAAATACTCTTTAGTCTTTCATATATCTATATAATTTCTAGTAGTTATTTTAGTTAGAGTAATACAAGCTTTTTGAATTCTATCAATCAAATGTTCGCTGTTATTGATCTTCACTCAATAATCCATTTTTTTAAGACGTTCCCTTAAACAGTAATCCAGACAAGTTAGATTTGGAGATAAGGAGGGAGAAACTTTGAATATGTTATAAATTATTATCATCAATAAAGGTGTCATCAATTCTTCATATTGTCGTCTAGGTGTAAGTGTACTCTGACTATGTCAAATAAGACCGAAACTATGATCACTATCTATTCTTTCTTTATTTTGCCTTTCTGTTGATACTCCGGGTGATGGTGGTTGGATGTATATCGTAATATTTATTAATTTTCATGTCAATGGATGTTATGTATCTTAATTAATATTTTATTATACTAGTGTCACATACGTTTGTACAGTCACTTACCGGACAGCCCTGTATATTGTATTTCTATTCTGAATCTGATATAACCTTATCATTTCTTGTAATGATCAAATAGCTGATACATAATCCAAAAATTCCTTGCAAACAGATTATCCTGAACGATATTAGGTAAGGCAGAAAATAAATTCTAGACTACAAAGAAGATCCGAAATATGTTCAAATTCAAAAACTTACCTCATCAAACTCATAAGGAACATCATCTAGTACGACGACAAAAGCAGCCTTCTCTATTATGTCCAACGATATTTTGTTCACCCCCCTAGAAAAGAATAAACTTCTGGTATTAGCCCAGTGTTTCCTTTCCCCAGCAGTGAGTGCAGCTAATTTTTCTTCACCAGGTAGAGGTTCAGTCTTATCATCTAAAATGTGTTGAAGTTGGCTGAAAAAGAAGCCAAAAGTGTTTCAACTGTAACATCACAATTTGGTTGAAAAGACTAATAATGCTCCATCAAAATGATATTTTTGAAATACAAGCTGTTTCAAGCAAGGTCTCCATTAGACGTATACAGGGTGTCTCATTTAGAAGTCCACCCTCCATAACTCAACAATGAATCAGAATTTGTGAAAACACTCAGACAGGTCGATTTTTGATGAAAGCTTATTTCTACTAGCAACCCCCTGGAGATTTGCAACCCCAGCAGGAATTTGAATAGGCCAAGTGGGTAGTTTTGTAGCACTGATGTATGCATGGATTCAAATTTGTATGAACCTGCAGTTTGTGTTCTTATTAAATGAATATTCACAAAGTTGGTGTTTTTCATGGAATTATGGTATATACTGATAAAACTAATAAAACAGAGATGTTCTAATTTATCGTATAATTTCTATTGAAAGAAAAATATTTTCAATAAACAGTATTAGTAAAAATTTACCACAAATTCTCAAATTTTTCACCATTAGATTGCATGCAGCGATAAAACCGTGATTTTTGATTTGTCTTCGATCAAAAGATAATCAATCACGGTTTTATGTTTCTGCACTTTCCTGATAATAATCTGAGGGCCCATTCACAATTCTGACGCAATTTAAACGTAAGACGAAAAGACGTGTTAGTTTTACATGAAAGTGTTCACCAGACCAAACATAATTTTCACGTTTAAGTGCATCGTGATTCAAACGTTGTTGAATTAATCTCAGCTCAACAACAAATTTTAGTGATATTATCAGCGTATTCCAATCTGAACGGTTATCTTCTTTTCTAAGCATACTTATTGTACGACAAGTTTTGAATGAGTGAAAATTCTCTTAATCTAAAAACTAATTTTAGTTATGTTTTAGTGTGTTGAAAATAGAGTGAAGCCTCCTCCGGCCTCGCTCTTGTCTACGCTTCTGACTAGTTTCAAATGTCATCTTATTACGGTACGCAAATTCTATGGTACTTCGAAAACAAGTGATTGACCGACGCAGCAGCCGCACTCTAGAACTCTAGAGAACTAACGATTCTCTATGTTCACTTTGATGAATTAACTTCTCATTGCGTTAACCTCGAATATTGTAAATTCTCTATCAGTTCACCTCATTCAAAGTCTTCTCGTTCAATTTTGGTGATAACTAGGTCATGTATTCTCAGTCTTCTCAAAATTATCGATTACTCCATTATCATGTTCTTTTCATGGTTTCATTATGTATGAAATGTGTTCATGCGTGAATTATAAAGAATCTTAAAACAGATGTATAATCCTTTATGGTGCTGCTCAATTAATATGTTCACTCGAGTCAACTCATTTATGTGCCTCCTCAGGAATTTATATTTCATTATATTTTACTTCAACTTGATTTTCAGACCTCTCTCTGTTTCTCACATGGAAATTGGTATGTTGCACCAGAATATAACATTCTCATATTCTTCTCTTTTATAAATGCTGATTTACTGTCTTCTCATAATAATCTCTTCAATTTGAATCAGTTTATTTCATTTCTCAAGTCAAACATGTTGTTAATAACCTCTCACTTATATTTTACTAATTACTGTTATCGAGTTTCAGATTTCATGTTCTGCAGGGTGGATCAGTATTTAGTTGATTTCCTTCAGAACACGATGTGAATTTCTCTAATATGGTTCAACGCTCAGTGGTAAATCATAACACTGGTTCTACCCCGAAAGGTCTGCTCTAGTACTCTCTCACTTGGTATGATCTCATTATAATTCTTTTTCTCATAGAAATATTCTCAAGCCTTCTGCTCTTCTCGAAACCAACGATTAGTGGTTTCTCCCATTTAGTTCTCTCATTTTGTATCTCTCATAATGAACGTTCTAATCGTGCTTGTAAGCAGTCCATCTCTGTAAATGTTGTATTCATCGATGAATTTTGCTCTCTTCAAGACCACCGTTGTTTATATTAATTATAATATTACTGCTTTACTCTTATTTAATGTATTGATCTCATTGATGACCAAACTTAGACAACCTAACCTTCCGTTTTTCTGGCGGAAAAAAAGAGGCTCTCGAAATCAATTTTCATTGATGTATCTGTCAATGTAAACGTTGTGATAATATTGAATTTGTTGAACTCTCTCAGTGTCCAAGTCTGACTTCTAGTGACTTATCATTTGAACTTCTCTACATTACCTCTGTTTTAACTTGAATAATGTCTCTCTGAGATGTTGTTAGTATTTGTAGCTTCATGCGGGTGATTTATTCATTTTCATTTTCAATCATCTGGTAACAGTCCACTGCATTAATTTTACAAAATCTGAACATCCTTGATTTCGAACAAACCTAGTAAATTTATTTTTCGTAGACCCTAACAAAAATTGGGGTAAAAAAAAGGAAACCAAATCAGCTGATATTTTTACGAACCACGGTTGGTGAATAAATTTGAAATATTCGTCAGACAGTTACTTTGTAATGGATTGATGTTCATTCGTCGATTCAGTTATGAATTGATAAATCAAGAGGTAATTTATTTTCTTGTTTCCAATGTCATCATGTCAGTTTTTTTTTATTACTTTTTGTTCATGCAATAAATTGTTGAGCAAAATAATGAAGGGAAAAAACAAAATAGTTGTACTTACATCTGTATTTCGCAAGGTTTCAGTATCCTTCCTTTGTAAATAATTACTTTGAAATATTTTCCTTTGTGATAAACCACTATGTGATTGGAATCTTGAATATGTTGAATCTTGTCAGTTTCTATTCCTGGTATTCTTGTTGTATTGAAAATTCTCTCATATTGCCATGAACACAATGGTACCGTTCCTTGAATAAATATGGGTTCCAATTCCTGTCTTTCTACTAATCGTCTGAACACAAGTGCGGAATGGATAGTTGAAGCAGCACGTGCAATCTGCACATTGGTCATTTGAAGCTGAATGGCATCAATCGCATAGAAATTGGAATTCACCATTAACGGAGACCTACCCCTAAGGTAGACATACTCTTCCCACCAATCTGATACGTAGTTAGTACTCCACCAAGATTTAAGCATAAGGTACCTTTGTAACTTTTTACCAATACCATTTTCGAATTCTTTTGCTAGATTTTTGGTTCTTTCATATTGCTCATCATCCAACAGAGGTCTCACTGATCTGAGATACTGAAAAAGAAGGATGAATATTTAGGTAAGTAATATTGAAGTATATAATGTATAATCAATTAAAATCAATTTAAACCCATCAAAAATTATAAGGAAAGCTACAAAAGATTTTTCCCTGAATTAATTTCCAGTGTGTTATTCGGAATGACGAGAAAATCTAAAATATTTTGACATTTCCAGTATTACCAGAAGTACTCGTAACTATCAACTTCGTTTTTCAAATAGGTAACCAAAGTGTCCAATGTATGTCCAATAAATTAACACATTTTTAGATTCTCCAACAAATTTTGATGTTATTACGATCGTGACCTAACTGATATTTCGAGTTTTTATAAAAAACGCCCTCATTTCAAATGGGAACCAATATTATTTATCAAATTATGATTGTACTCCTAAACACCGATAAAATATTGCCCATCAACCGTACGCCTAAAATTGACCATATTCAATTCTGCAAATGATATGTTTTTAAAGTCATAAACGCAATCAGTTCTCAATATTCATCGAATAATTCAATACCTACTGGAAATTGTGAACATTTGGAATTCACATTTGCGAAATTCATTTTCGTTTTGACAAGACGCCTAATTTGACGAATGGAGATTACTTTAATCTCATTCTCATTCATGGCGAATGTAATCCAGTTGATGGAACCACACCATTTCCAGTTGTAATTCAGAAATAATCAATTGAAATTCAGAAAACATCAATTGTATTTTAGATTGGTCAAGTTCATTTCAGAAAACATCAAATGTAATTCAGATTAGTCAATTCAATTTCAAAAATGGTCATTTGAAATTCAGTTTAGTCACATTTATTTCAGAAACCGTCAATTGTATTTCAGATTAATCATTTGTATTTCAGGAACCGTCATGCGTCAATTGTATTTCAGAAAATATCAATTGTAATTCAGAAAGGAGTTCATGGAAGGTGGTGCTATGCTTCGCTGCTCTAGCACAATCAGTAATCATCCCCAAAGATTGTGTACTTAGCTTGGTCAATAACATTCTCCAGAAATGCAGATTCAGAATTTTCAAGAGAATAGAAAGATTAGGTACCTAGATAAAAAATAAGGAAGTAGGATCACGCTAATATTCTGCAACACCCTAAATTTACATGAAAAGGAGTTTTTTCAAAAATTCATTTTATACAACGTAGCAAAAAAGAGTCAAAGATAGAGGACGGGCATTTATAATCAATCGCCCTGTACCTACTAAGCTATCAAATAAATCCTGGATACAAGTAACACAGTGTGTATCTTGAATATATGTGATTAGTAGAGTACCTAAAACTGAATTAACTTAATGAATCATTTTATGTATGTATCATTCTGATATCATGAAAATGCGTATGTACTAGAAAATATGTGACAGATTTAGCTAACATAACCTCGAATAATATTCGACTCTTTCTTACTTTCTGAATTACAAATGATTGATTCTGATTTACAATTGATGGTTTCTGAAATCCAATTGACTAATCTGAATTACATTTGATGTTTTCGGAAATAAAAGTGACTACTCTGAATTTAAAATGACCATTTCTGAAATTAAATTGAGTAATCGGAAATACAATTGACGGGTTCTGAAATAAACTTGACAATTTCAATTGATCATTTCTGAATTACAACTGGAAATGGTGTAGTAGACTCTTCATTGAAAGAATTCCTTACCGACCTGGACCATCAAGAAACACCATCAATAGAAAAATGAATAACATGAGCAAACGGAGAATTGTTGTAGATGACGAAAATAACGAAATTACAGTATTGTCAAATTTTTATGCGATAATCTATCCATCGTTTCACTTACTGACGAATGGCAAACATTCTAAAATATATCTACAGATAGATCATAGAAACGAAATCAGATGGTTTTTCTATCTTCAGTAAGTGAAACAATGGATAGATAGGTTTATTGAAAAGGGCCGTTAATGACACTGAAAGTGAAATACACGAGGAGTGTAGGCATAGACCTATAAGGAGAGAAAATGGCAGTATGTGTCCTTTGCTCAAATTGTCAGATTGTAAAAATCGTATATTACGATAAGTGAAAGAGCGCAATCTGAGAATTTGAGCTTATGGATACATCACGCCATCTTCACTCTGAGAGTAAAGAAAGTAAATTGAATTGTTCCTCGATTCCTGCCAGATGTCGCTAGGGTGTTTTCCATAGAATAAAAAATACCAGGAAGGAGCATACCCATACCGGACTTTTCCTTTGAAAAACCTTGCGATCGGAAACGGCCATATTAAGGTCGATTCATATTATACGTTCCGCTCAGTTCAGGCCGGCGGAAGGATCATTAGCCGTTGACGCGTTGACGGAGGTTGCGTTCATATTATCAGTCACGATCGTCTCAGTCACCTTCCGCTTCGTGTGTCGTGAATCTTCGGTTGCATTCGAACCGACCAGCACTTGACACATGAAGCCTTTCATTTTGATGAAAACAGTACAAGAAGGCCCTAAAATTATTGTTAAATTATCAGTATTATTATTTTCGTTGTTTCTCTTACGCGCCCTATCTCATAGGACGTAAACCCTTTAACTTCTGCTAAAAATAAAGTTGCTGCAATTACGCCTGAATGAATGATGTGCTTTTGCATTATTGTTAGACGAAGATGAAGAGGAACAAAAAGTCGGTAAAAAGATTGGGTGTCTAACCAAAATTTGAAAAGAGGAAAGTTGAAAGTGAATATTGGACATTATAAAAAAAATTGGTCCACACATCATGGCTATTTTAGAATGAACAGGATATCATTTCGATTATACAGGGTAATTCATATTGGGACATGGGCTAGGGGCATATTGTTTGGACCAAAATATGGCGATAGGATCAAATATACCTCAATAAAATATTGCTGTGGAAAAAAATAGAGGTTGAATTTTTCATGAGGGGACAGAATAATATTTTCTTCAAAGTTCGAAAGTCCTTTATTGAAAGAATAAGAAAAGGCAAAGAAGTAGGGGAGGACAGGTAGAAAATTTTATTTAAGTTTATTCTTTTTATGTTACATTGTTTTAAATTATGCTGTATCGTCGAAATAAATGAATAAAATAAATAAGCCGTTACTTCAAATCCCCTTCCGATGCTCTGAACTGTTCAATTGTGTTTTTCTTGAAAACGGAAATAAAAATATACAATGAAATTATTAGCAAAAAACGAAAAAAAAATCAACTTTAACGCCCTCTATCTTTTTTGCACAGCAATATTTCATTAAGGTATATTTGGTCCTATCGCCATATTTTGGTCCAAACAATCTGCCCTTAGCATATGTCCCAATAGTTATGAATCATCCTGTATACTGTGAAAATTTTCGCAATTAATACAAAAAAAAAGTTCAAAGAAGCTTTCACAACAAAGGAAAACCCTCGATTGACTGAGCTGAACTGAGCGGTTGCTTATTCATATTATACGTTCAGTCTCATTCAGTCCAACCACGCACTTCAGCCCATCCGCAAAATATTCTCTGGAAGAATACCGTCGGACGGTCGTAAGCGTGCCGATAGGTGCTGAAGGGTCGGAGACGGATAGTATGAATTAGTCCATATAAAACACATTGAAAAATATTTCGGCTGAGCTGAACTGAACTGAGACGGACGGATAATATGAACTGACCTTTAGAGTATCTTGTGTGACTCATCACTCATGTGTTAAATAACATAATAATAAGTTATATCTATGGATATTCTTCATCACACACCTATTATGAATAACTTGTTCTAAGATGAATTTGATATCAGATCAGGTCTATGTTTTCTATCAACATTTGTTGTCAAATTTGTGAACAAACACATAATTCAAAATGGTTGTGCATGTTGTGGCTTAACTAAACACAAAAACAAACGGACGTTGCTAGAACATTTCACAGGCAAGTGTTTTACATGCTCAATTAATTTATAAATTTATAACATAATACGGAAACATATGCAGGCACCTTTCCGATTCTCAATTTCAGATCTTACGCTCCTGATATTCTTTACTCAAAGGTGTATTCCTACATTATATCCGCTACTGACAACAATCAATTCTTTCAATTTTCGTCGGGTCATGAGTTGTGTTGATCTGGCAAGGTCAAATGAGACCGAAACCATGGTTAGTATCTACTTTTTCTCGATGAAATGGTATTTCTGTTACTACTCTGAGTGATGGTGGTTTGATTGTCCAATTTAGATTTTAAAATTTGTTGATTCAATATCAGATGGGGGTTATGCATCTGAATTAATTTCTTTTGTTGATTTTAATGCTAGTTCATATCAAACTTTTCGTTGAATTGTAAAGGTACCACCTTGATTTTATAAGTATTATAATATACAGGGTGAGTCTTTGACTCGTACAAATATTTTAACAATAGATTCTTGACGTCAAAAGATACACTTTTTTCCGTTACCATTTTTTTCAACTCAGCTCGGTTTAAAAGATGGTTGGAAAACCATAAAATATTATTTTCAGTTCACAACGGTTTTATCGAATGAAATGAATTCCGGAATATAGTATTTCATTTATTTGATGAATCTTTTTCGAACACAAAATATCACCAACGTCTTCCAGTTTTCTCATTATGACCATTACGTACCATAAAAATACCAACAATAGGGAATACTCCTTCAGACGAAAATTATGTATTTTTTATGAGATATCTTTGAAACGTCACATTTTGAAATAACCATTTCAACCGTTTCCCTAAAAACATTATTTTAAGCACTTAAATATGAAAAATAAAAATCGGTATTTAAAATTTAAAGCGTTTCATTTCAATTGCACAAGTTGGCAACATCGACTGAAATTTGCCTTGATAATAAAGGACAACAAATACATTATCTTGATGAGATAGACAAAGATGGCTGATGTCTATAGACGCGTATACATCTGAGCAAAATAGCCGAATGAGCACGCCGCACCGAATGAGCGTTTATGCGGACTATTTTTCTTTAGGCGCGTATACATCTGAGCAAAATGGCCGAATGAGCACGCCGCACCGAATGAGCGTTTATGCGGACAATTTTTCTTTCCGACGCACGAACAGCATGAGCATGTGTTCGGAGCCGCTCCAACGGATGTGTCAGTTCAGTGCGTACGAACTGGAAACTTAGAAAAAAGAAATCATTCTATGTATTCTATGTTCTAAGTATGGAAAACTTGGATTGTGCTAGTGCTTCTTTCATAATTCTGTAAGAGTTGCTAAATAAGAAGAGACGACGGCGTACTAGATGGTCTTCACAATTATGTATATCTACAAAGAAGTCGAGACCGTAGACCTTTAATTTTGCATGACATTTAAGTGAGGGCGACAAAATTGGGCGGTTTTCATACTATTTTATTAAATTCAAAAACGTTTCTTGCAAGAAATCTATATTTAAATGTGTGCGTTCGGTTCGAGGAAAAGATGTCAACTAAACCCGTCCACACTGAGCACGAATTTTCTTTAATGGACCGACAAATTGCGGATCGGCTCCGCGCAACATGAGCGCGTTCGGCGCGGTGTGTTTTGCCCGTCCACATCTGAATGCTCATTCGGCGCGATGTGCTCATTCGGCTGTTTTGCTCAAATGTGTACGCGGCTTTTCCGGCGCACGAACAGCATGAGCATGTGTTCGGAGCCGCTCCAACGGATGTGTCAGTTCAGTGCTTACGAACGTAAACGATGGAAACTTAGAAAAAAGGGATCATTCTATGTATTCTATGTTCTAAGGATAGAAAACTTGTGTTGTGCTAGTGCCTCTTTCATAATTCTGTACGAGTTGCTAAAGAAGAAGAGGCGACGGCGTACTAGATGGTCTCCACAATTATATCTACAAAGAAGTCGAGACCGTAGCCTCAACGGCACTTTTTTTTGCACGACATTCAGAGTGAGGGCGACAAGATTGGGCGGTTTTGATACTATTTTATTAAATTCAAACACGTTTCTTGCGAGAAATCCATATTTAAATGTGTGCGTTCGGTTCGAGGCAACTAAACCCCGTCCCATAGACATAGAGACATGGACTGAGCAATGTCAGCATGAAAATGTCTTTTTTATAGAAAGAGAGAAATGATCGTCGGGAATTTACCTGTCTCTTTTTTGTTCACATAGAGGTGAGTGTGGACCAATCAAAATTCTAGAAAAAGACAACTGCATTCCCGACGTGCGTTTCTCTCTGTCACTTTTTTTTACCGTATTTCATGCATAGATATAAAGGGAAGGCACAGTCCATGTCTATATGTCTATGACCCGTCCACACTGAGCACGAATTTTCTTTGATGGACCGACAAATTGCGGATCGGCTCCGCGCAACATGAGCGCGTTCGGTGCGGTGTGTTTTGTCCGTCCACATCTGAATGCTCATTCATTCGGCGCGATGTGCTCATTCGGTTGTTTTGCTCAGATGTGTACGCGGCTTATGAAGTCTGCGACGAACGGGGAAGGTCGTAAAATTTTATGGGATTTTTATGGCCGGTAAATCAACAGCTGTTATTTTATAAACAAGTTGATCGGACATTGTTCTTTTTATTTTCTAGTAGGCGCTGTTGCCAAATCGTAAATTTGAAACCAAGCTATTTAAATTATGAAACCCCATAATTGAAGAATGATTTTCAATAGTTTCCGCGGTGCATTTGAAAAAATCATGAATGAAACTCATAATTATTCAGTTTAAACTTGCATATGCAGTGATAAACCAAATTGAGGAGAATTCTCCATTCAAAGAACCCAACTCTTGAAACCAAGTTGGACGCTATCTAATGAATATTCGAACCTTTTGTAAAATAAAAGTATTATTCATATTTTCTCGTATAATGCGCCGTTTTCGAGTAATTTGATGTTCAAATATAAATAAAAATTATTCTCTACAAAAGATTATTGAAAATGTATTCAGATGAATTGAGGTTTTTCCCCAAATCAAATAGATTTATACATCGCTTTCATAAAAATTAATTTGTATCCACTTTTCAAGTCCATCACAAAAATTTGAATTATCATTTGCATTATGCAATGAAAAAATATTAATAAATAATGACAAATAGGGATAAAAAAGTGTCATACTACGTACTATATGTTTTTGAAAACCACTTTAATCGTATTTATTAGATGCTCCTTAAAAAGGAGTGGGCACAATGTTTTCCATCTATTGCTACAGAATTCTTACCCTTTCCGTGGTTTCCTGAACAGAAGGAAGTGGCAGCCTTGGCAAGGAACCTTGATAACTGTATAACCTCGGAGTGTTCCAACCTCTTAGAATTTTAATGGCGACTAACCAAAGTTTAGTTGGCAAGGAAGGTGATTTGCCTCTCGCTTCGAACATCCAACCTTTGTACATTAAGAGAAGTTTAAATGTATACCTCAGCATGAACACTACCGCTAACCAGTATGTTAACGCCACTATGACGCACGCTAGAATCTGCATTTTTGTACAACATCTGAAAAAAACAGGTTAAAGAATTAATATTCGATGCTAAGAAGGAATATTGCTTGTAACAACAATATAATCGAATCCATAATCAAATCATTAATTTGTTTTGAAAAAAAATTAAACTGATTGAGCTTCAAGACTATGTTATTGTGTTGTTGTTATTGTTTTCATAACCTTAAAAGCTAATAGTTTTTCGGATGCTGAGTTTGGATACGTGTTTTTTGTTTTAATAGACTGAAAGACAATGTGAGAACTTCATTCTTAGTGAATTATCATTCGATCTAGGTACCCAAGAGCCCGATTTCTATAGTTACAGCCATGTTCCTGTTACTCTTGCTGCCACCAGAGGGCGTATCGCTTAATTTGCAACACGTATATTGTCGTTTATTAAAACACATTATGTACTCTGAATCTGGATGCAAACGAGTCTCCACTTACCCAGGCAATAATTTTAGCACTATCGAAGTAAGATCCAAAGGAATTTTGAATCCAGAAAAATGGACTGCTGTCACAAGTGTTATCAGAATCCATAGGCTCCACATATGACCAGGAAAAACACCATTGTGAATACTGTTCTGTAATGAGAGATATAATGTCGATTAAAATAATTCATAACAAAAATTTATTCAATTCAAAATAGTGTTCAAAATGAATAATTTTGAAATCGAAATTCAATTTAAGGAGGCATTTCAATTGAAATTTCATCCTAATTTTCAACCCTTTTTAACCTCAAAAATTGAATTGAGTGGATATGTTACGGCTAAAGATAAGTGTGAGCATAAACTTAAGATTAGCTGGCTAAACTTAGGTTTAAATTCGAGGACCAGCTAAAGTTCGATAAAGTATTCATGTGCGTCAGGGAATTTAATCTTTAGCCGGCTAATGTGCACATTACCCAAAACGGAACGGCTAAAAATGTATTCGATGGATACGCGTATGATGTCTCTTGAATTGTCGGACGGGAGAAGACGAAAGCACCCGGCCACGTTTTTGTTTAAATTTTTAGAATTGAAATATGCAAAATATCATCGAATGCTATTGTATTGAGGTTTTGTTACATAACGGCCATGGGTTTTCAATTTAACATTTAATGAGTAATTTTCATCTGTTTATAGAAGATTAATGCTCTTCAAATCGAGCATAAGTTTTTTAAAATCAATTTACATACAGAAGTTAGCTCGGAAGTTAGATACACCAGTTTTCCACAGGACAATAAGAAAGTGGATAGTCATTTGTCCTGTGAAAAACCAGAATATGACCCCACAAGCAAATGAAATATGACATAGAGAATTCTTTTCTGTGAACAAAAGTATATTTTCATATTTTCCCTAACATTCAATAATTGGGTTTAATTTTTACGAAATAGAAACGATAGTTTCTAATGTTGCAATTTCTTTCCAACCAATAGCAACTATGAACATGAACATATCCAACAACAAAAAACTATGAACATCAAAATAGTTGAAAACACTTTTTCTAGCTGATTTTGTTCCCAAAGTTCCCAAATTCCCAAGTCATTGAACATACGGATTCCAAAATACGACCTGTCGCCACCCTTGATGAATTATCCCAGAGGATTTAAGTGTAATCAGCGTAAAGCTTATCAGCGAAATAGTCCGGTTAGCTACAAACGAGATTGAGTACTGCTACTTATATTTCCTCAGAATTTGACCTTTGATGAAGGCTTCATTCTTGTCTTCATTCTCTCCTCTTGCTCATTCAATTCCCTTGCAAATTATGAATAATACAAGATGAAAGATAACCATTAACTCTACAGTTTTCCCTTACACTCAAAATAGAATGTTCGTCTAGTATTTTGTCATCAGGAGTTTAGATTTTTAGATTCGCTAAACAGAATGCTTTTCCGCTATTAAAAATATGTGAAATTCATACAAAAAATGCATTGCATTAATAGTTTGATTTTATTACTATTTCTTTACATTTTTTTAATTGCCGAAAATTTGCGCCCCTTAAACCTTGCCAATACTTTTCTTTCTTTTCTATTAGCTTCTACATTTTTAGTCGATGGGCTGTGGTTACTTTAGCCAGCTAAAGATAGAAGAAACTAACATTAGCAAACCCGAAGGTAAACCTTAGTTTAGCCGGCTAATCTCAAGTTTATGTTCACACCTATCTTTAGCCGTAACAGATATATGAAAATGCCACTCAATTGATTCAGTAAATGTGATGCATTAATAATTATAACAATTAAATTTGTCGGTAAAAGTGAGCACTGTTGACTCACCCTGTAAATATATTTGGTTTTGGTATCTACAGAATTTTGCAATATTTTTGGACATTCAGAACCCTAAGTTACTTTCTTTATAAACCCCCAAGCTGTGGTTGTGCAGAGAAAATGGCATCCATCGAAGATACCTGGTTTCACACCTCAACGAACGCACCATGGAATGGAGGAGGATTTAAGGGATGAATTCTTATATTCCTACCGCAACTCGTATATGAGGGCGTTTAGAAAATTGATAGATCGACGATTCGTTATCATAAAACCGAAAATTTAAAATTGTTGCCGCATCGATCGTCTTCAGGGAGTAGGAAGCTGTAAAGCACTATCAGAGGTGTGCAAAGCAAAGATTTTAAAAGCTAGTCTTTCCATTAAAAATAAACAGTACTCACCTGAAATCTTGCCAATCTTTTTTTCCAAGACCTAATCCCCGACTGCCACACTAAATGGAGGACTTCCCTATCGAAGTTGACATCCCATCCTTCGTGTGTTATGGCAAACGAGAATGCAACGGCTGAATGGGCTTCAGCCATGATGGCAAGTCAATCTGAAAGAGTAAACTGTCGTCAAATAATATGCAACGATGCTTACGGTAAATTAACGCAAATGATAGAAGGATTAGATAATAAAAAAATTTTTTTCAATTATAACACATATAATCTTGGGAAAGTAAAAAATTAATAAATCGATATCACATCTATCGAGAATTATTTATAATGGTGGAAAATGAGTCTTGATTATCGAATTGAGACGTAGTAATAACTGACCTTATCTATAGTGTTATGTATATACTCATTGCACGAAGGCCGAAAAATCTTGCTTTCGTTCGAAAAAAAAAACACGTCTGCTCTAATATCATTGTATGGGTTGACATAATTCGTACTTCGAAATCATTGGCAAAATCGCAAAAAAAAAATTATGAAATAAAATTTTATTGGAAGAATAAATTGGGCGATGATGCACCGTAAGGTGTGCAGTTATTTTCGATGTTGTGGTCAAAAAAAAATAATTATTTTTTCGTTATAATTTTGACACTCACAGGAGCATCGATAGCCGTATTTATCGATTTCATATTAACTACTAACTATATATAGTATTGTAGAAATTCCTCGATTAATAATAAAGAAATGCTGCCGTATACCTCATGGCCCACCTCAGATTTTCGTCAACGATTAGAATAATTGAAGTTCCTGGTTAGTTTATTAGGAAATATCTGAATAATAATTGGTCAATGTTGAATGAAAATAGAAATGAATAATTTCGAATATTAATAGGATGGATTCTTTCAGGTTCGGACAATGAAATAACAATTTTTCATGCATATTTTATTTTTAGATATCACACAAATGAATACACGATTAGGTTTAGTAATTTAAGCGAAAATATAATATTTCATGATACAAATTTCGAAAAATTATAACCTCATAGTCCTCTTCAAACACGAGATATATGAACGAATAAAAGGCAGGTAAAATTTTGTTTATTTCCATAAGTTACTTATATAAGGTAATTCTGAAATGAATCAATTCGTAGAATTCCATAACGAAGAATTATCGAAACAGATAAAAAGGAATAAAGTCTAGAAACTCAACAAAAACTCAATCTAGATAAATAAATAAACAAGGTTCCACATTTTTGTTGAGTTCCAAGACTTTATTCCTTTTTATCTGAAATGAATGTTGAAAATTCTAGTGGAGCAATTAAAAATATGACGAAAACCTCAATGAAATTTTTCTCCAAAATGACCCCCACGAAAGAATAGCCTCTCAACGATAGCTCTCAAAAAATGGGTTTATATTATTTTCAATATATTTGTGTTTTTCAACCGTTTTCATGACGCGACACCCATGGTTAGAGAAAATATTATGGCGACCCCCAACCCTTCGCTTTTTTATTTCATTTCGTACTGTGCGAATACTGTGAATGAATAGTGTAGCATTCGCTTCAAATCATTAAAGAAAACTCCTGGTACTTCTAAACGCCACCACGAGGTTGAAAAAAATTTTTTTTTGCCAAAATTGTTACATGGATAAAATTCAAATTTAAAAATATACCTCATTTTCCACGAATCCCATAATTTTTTTGAGGAGCTGCAGTCAGCCCTTAAAACATAGGTATCTTAAATTCGGAACAGGGGGTTCCTTAGTACCTGAGGACTTTTTTTCTCATTTTCACATATTTTCCTCTTTTTCAAAAATTCACCATGCTTACACCCCTAGGGCCTTTGGAGAACGAATTAATTCTCAATGTAGCCAAATCGGATCTACGATGGGAGAAATTGATAAAAAATATACCCAACCTTTGCGTTAAAAGGGTCGAAGTTGACAAAAAATAAGAGATATTTCAGTTCTAATGAGAGTTCTGAATAGCGCTCGCCAAGTTCTACAATTTTTTTTGTGTCCTTTATTGAACATTTACAATCTACTCATAAAATATAATAAGTGAATTTGATGTTGATGAAGAGCACGAAAGTCAAGTGTCCAGCGACATTGCTACTTATTGTACACTAAACTTGTGGTGCTGTGGAAGGCCTTCGGGCTCCTGTTGTCTTGTTCTTCAGTATATAGGTTCTGGGTGAGGTATCCCTGCAATCGTTCTTGGTATCTCGTGGAGGCAGATTTTATATATCTATTACGCATGGGATTCCGAGATCTGCATGAAGTCTTTCATTTGTGACATGCCATAGTGCACCGGCTATCAATCGAAGTGTTTTCAAATGGAACCGCTGTATTACATTTCGTGTTGTGGGTTTAGCACAACCCCATATAGTTGAACACCATGCGACCAAATAGGTTTCAGAATCGCTTTCTATAATGTAAGTTTGTTTTGGATGGACAATTACGAGTTCTACAAAATAACCCTAACTTTTTTGTACATTGGACATTTTACATAAAAAAAATCTGTTAAAATTTGTCAAAATTATAAAAAATAATTTTCTTCATTCCCTTTTAACGTTTGAAGACGAAATTTTTCAGCCCATACCAACAGGGGTAAGTTGACGTCCAGTAGTATGAAAGTCCATTAAAATTTAATACTCCATCAGAATATTAATCCACCATTTTTCCCTTCAAAAATGACAGTTTTGAATTTTGATGGAGCATCAAATCCCAATGGGCCTCAGTGAAATAATTTTTTTTTCTGATTGAAACGGTATTGAGTATTATCGCCTTAGATACCATATGTCATAACGCATCTATATTTCCCAAGGGAAATATGAAATGGCATTTCATATTTAAGACATTAATCGTCTGGTTCTAGCATTCAAGGAAATAGTGAAACGTTTAACGTAAATAATCGTCGAGTACTGCAATGGAAAGAACCGTGTGGTCTCTTTACTTTTACTTGTCAAACAGATGGTCGTCCAACTTTCTTCGTAGAGTTGATGCACGTTTTATTTGAGAATAGCTCACGGGCGAGAGGCACAGAACTGTACCGGTTCATGAAACACCAAAACGAAAGCGCTCATTGTGTACGTAGGGTAGACATTCTAAAAATATTATCTGTTGTAGTTAGAACCGTTAGAAAGCCCATTCAATTGAAAAACTTTGTCTACTGCAATTTTTCCATGAATCACAAGATTTTTGATAATGTTAACATGTGATAGATAAAGTAGAATTCTATGCGAATCTCGAAGAGCGTTCAAACATATTTTTAGAATTTTCTCAAAAATTTTGGGTTCCATGAAGAAATTGCAGAGAGAAGAAGTTTCTCAATTGAAATTGAATTGAAAACCCCATTCTATCTTTGAATGGGCTTTGTAACAGCATTGAGTATTAAACCCACCTAGAGGAACAACGCGGTTCAGAGAAATGAAGCCAAAATAAGTTGTAGTTCCTTCTCCGGTTCGTAGTGGCGCAGCTGTGCCTCGGAGAACTGAAATTTTTCACCCTAGCATCTGGCGGTGGGTGACTAAACTATTAGGCGATGTTTCATGAAAAGCCTAGACGTTGAGTTGATGATGGTCATTCAGGTTCGGCGTATATGGAAATGTCCGCTGTATGCTGTATTTTATCACAATGAAAGACTGCGATTGTGAATAATCATGAAAAATAATAAATGTTTCATTCTCAGTTCAATTTATTTTCCGTAGAATCGCCTTCTTTCTTCAAAAAATCGTTTGTATAAATGAATGAAAAACCTTTCTTGAAAAATACTCAATATTATCATCGAGTTTCAATATACCTACGGTACAGAGTGTTCGCTAACTGAAATATTTTAATTGAATTTGGTACAAGCATAAAAAACAATCTTTTCGAGGTTTAGCTTCAAGATACTAATTTGAAAATAGGTAGATGAATGAGAATAAATAGTCTGTAGTCCAAATACATATTGAAATATTGCATAAATTCATTGAGTATTATAAACCTCAACGATAAGTTGTCAGAAGCTATAAAACCAACCAGTAATAGAATAAAATAATAAAAAGACAGAATTAACTCTCAATTATGGGAAAACACAAAAATAATAAATATTGAATGATGAGACACCCCTTAAATTCCACATCGGCTGAAGCGTTCACAAAATGATTTGAATAGAAGCGATGTACAATATTCATATTCACTCAATTAAGGATTCATCAGTAAACCTATAAAGAAGCAGATTATGATCGTAACCTATGGGTTGGATAAGGTTCATCCTTCCTCCACATCAGATATTTATAGGTAGAACTTTGTTTGTGCAGACTCGATTCTTTTTTTGCGACATTTATATATTGATCTCCAAATTATATTATATTATAATTCTCCAATCTAATATTTATTAGGCTGTTGAAAGTTATATCAGCGTGCTTGAACTTCAAATATTCATCAACTGCACTGCAACTTCTAATGTTTCTTGGAGCGGCATTAAAGAAACGAACCAAATTGACTCAAAGAAGTCGTATCAACCCAAACGCCTTTAAGAAAATTAAGATTAAACTGGCTAACTATCAGGTCTTCAGCAAAACCTTGTATTCAACCATGATGACAGTAATTGCAACTAATGCTAGAAACAATGCTTATCAACAGCAGAATTAATTTTGAAAATGAATCATATTTCAACTGCCTAAATCGCCAAGGAAAAATTGATGGCATTTATCTCCGGAGTCTTGAAGACAAAGGAAAAAACTTACTTGTTCACGAGCCGGTTGATTCGGACAATAGGAGGAGATAGTGAAAGAAGAATTTATTGAAGCACAAAATACACAAGATACATTCTAAATAAATTGAAGAAAAACAGATATTTAATGGATACCTCAGATAAATTATATCTGAGAGCATACATATTGGAATTAATGTACTCAGAGAGTTAGTCTGAATAAAACTGCACACTTAATGTAGTTTTTCGGGCATCTTGATCCTTTCAGTATAAGGTTTCATAGTATTATTATCAGTCTAATTTCCCTTGCGAAGTTTTGCTAGCCGCAAATGCATCGGTTCATTTGAGAACAATCTTCAACGTCCCAGATGTTAAAATCCGGCACCTGCATCTTTTAATAGACGAAATTGTTTTACAACCTCTAACGATACAGGCTGGAAGACACTGAAATAATTTCCTCTTACTTTTTATGTTTAGGGTTCCTAAACTGGAATAATCACGATTACTATAAAAACCAAAAATGTAAAAATGTGTTGATTCATCAAAATTGATGACAGGTATATAATATTGCATCTCTAATAGCATGTTCGAAATTTGTTGAAGAAACTTTAAGATGCATTTTTTTCATCGCTATAATTTCTACTGGAAATATGGAAATATTCCATCATCCACCAAGTTTGCTACATCATCAGTGAGAAGTGGTTCTTCGCAATTTGCACAATTATATTTTATGCCTATCTTTCTCATTAAATACAGAGAAATATGCAATTGAGTTGGACTCTAGGGCATTTTTTCAACAAATTCTTCATTCGTTGTCTCCTCCTCAAAAACCTCGCTATTGTCCAAATCAATCGAATACGTAATCGGATCTACACCTACCACATCTATCGGACATAGTTTACCACAATCTGCTTCCCTTATTGTGGTAAGTTGGAAATCACTATCTTCCTGGCAGTTGGAATTTTTGTGTAAATTTTTCTAGACAACCAGTCATGACCAACTGCAACCCAAATCTGAAACATCGTGCTGAGGGATTTGAATCATAACCCCTGCGCTGTCTTATTTTCGAGAATAAATTCTCGATTGGGTCCTGGTTAAGACGACTCGTGATCAAGTAAGGTTGTGATTTTTTTGTCTCTTCCCATAACAAAAGGACGCCATTGATGGTTTGTGTTAAACCATTAAAACAATATGTAATGGTACATGTTTCTCTACAGTCCAGGGCTGAGATCAACTGATTCATTTGAAGTTTGGTCTGCTGTGGTATTTTTTTCCGACACAGGCGACACAAGTCTCCGAAGATAATTGCCCTAAAATTTTGCCTGAGAATTGTGGCAGTCAAATAGATCATTCATTTTCAGAACGATTTGATCTGTTGTCTTGTAGACTTCAGCTCACCAGTTAAAATTACTGTCATCATGCTGAAGATCTGGATAGCCAGTTTAACCTTCATTCTCTAAAAAGCGTTTGAGTTTATATGACTCTTCGTTTACCCTCAGAAGAGCACGAGAAAGAGTATTCCTAGAGTCAATTTGGTAGGTACGTTTCTTTTATGTCCCTCCAAGAAACATTCGCACCAGTGCGGCACCACCGACTACAATGTCCCTTTTTTAGACGGAATTTCTCACATTCTTGATGAGATGTCGAGGGTCGTAAAGGCCAACATTTTTTTTTCACATTGAAGAAAAAGTATGGCTTCTTATGCGGCACTTCGAACATACTGTAAAGCTACCTATTATTTGAACCTTTACAACAAAATAGTTTAATCGACTTATCGTAGTTGCTATACAGGTAGAATTGATGTATATACCAAATGTTCACCTTATATACCCCGAACTTTTTTCTTCTTCGTTTCCCAAACTTTTGGAAACCTTAGATATATATTATTACCTCTTGTTCATGAAATGATTTCTTAAGAAGGCCCACATCGGAGAATTTCTGAATAGGCATCATTGATTATATTAATACCTAATGATACGTTACGTATACAATGTTAGTTGAATTGTGTTCAAATTCAGAAAAATATAAAATGAAATATAGGTAGTATAATCAAAACCTATGGCAATAATTTGAATGAAAAAAATGAAAATACATATATTTTTTAGTAATTATGAAATCACTTCCCAATTCAAATTCATCAAC
Organism: Coccinella septempunctata; assembly: GCF_907165205.1. NCBI lineage: Eukaryota > Metazoa > Arthropoda > Insecta > Coleoptera > Coccinellidae > Coccinella > Coccinella septempunctata. The sequence continues at coordinate 34,270,026 of NC_058189.1, read as the reverse complement.
TATTCCAGCAATTTAATAGTGTACTGTCCGTTTGCGCGCTTATCAGTGGTACGCAAATGAAATCAATAGTTTGAGATGAATATTTAATTTATCATAAGTGATAAGGTGAATGAAATAAACGATTGGAGGATTTTATTGAACTAATTAAATATTCATTGCATCCATTCCAGAAAAACCTGACTACAATTCACATGACAATTGCTTTCCATCTCAATTTATTCAAAGGGTTTCCGTTAACTTTGAAGCATTAAAACGATTATTGTATTTTCATTTCGGAAAATTATTATGAAAAAACATACACTTGTTGAAGTGATATATTTTCTGGAAACATCAGGTTTTTTTCAAAATTTCCTGAAGAAATCTATTTCTTTGATAATTTATTGCCGATTTTCGATTGTCCCACGACCATCATGAGATAAACCCTGTTTCTCAAGATTTGGACAAATCCGACCCTGCTGCGGAGTCCAAGTACCGGAGGGTAGTAAATATTCTTACAGATTGCTCTACATGAATTGCAACCAAATCGGAGCAGACTGGCATGGCAGTTTTTAGTTCCGTATTTAGCTGCTATGTATGTACCGCCACTTTACGGCGTATAATTTCGGCTTCATTTCGTTTTTCGTTGAACCGCATTGTTCCTCTAGGTGGGTTTAACACTCAGTGGTAACAGGTAAACAATTTTCAAAGGAATTCAAATTAAAATTAACAGCACAGCTGAATCGAATTAGTTTCGAATTGAACGAAAAATTGGTACAAATGTTGGTTCTCTGACTAATAAATTCAGGTTCAATATGTAGTTATCGGAAAAACGGCGGTACGTATTTCAAAAAGTGCTAGGAATCGTATAAGATTGATTCGAATATTTGGTTATCAGGTATATCAGGTATATGAATTCGAATAAATTATTTAACCATTCGAATAATTTTACTTTATTTCGAAGTTTATTTTCTCTTTGAAATGATATGTACTTTTTGTGAGGATTTTGTATATTTCAAAACTATTTTGTTCATTTTCAACTTACATTTTCACATGAATCTGATTTATTGATATATATTATTGACATTATCAACTTGATAAGGTACCGTTTTAATATCTCGGCCCACGTGCGAAATAAGAAAAAAAGCAAAAAAAGGTGAACTTGCCCGTAGGGGGACATTTTATACGGTTGGTTCCAATCAATCTGTATCAACCCTCTGAGCGTGATGACTACAACAATCTTAAATAGGAAGAGTGACACCTTGGTTTTAAAGTTTACCTGTTTTTGCGTTTTTTCTGATTTTGCATGGGGTCGACATACACACTCTCTAGCTTATCGTAAGAAATTCATATTGATAATTCATTCTATATCGAGATTTGCATTATTTTTCTGAGGTCGATAATTAAAAATTCACGGGTTTTTCAAGTTTTCAAAAATGAGGGTTTTTAAGGTCTCAAATTGGGAACTGTCCTTGGTCATAAACATAAAGTTTTTAAAGCGGATCTTTCTTTCTGACAGAAGGTGAAATAGTTCATTTTGATTCTACTTCCCGTAAGTAATAGAGACTCACCTTTGGCTACTCCCTGTATAACATAACAAAAAATTAGGACTACCTCATTTTGGGTAAGGTAAAATTTACCTATTCCCTAGACAATTTGTTACGAGATGAGTTTCGACAATTCTTCTCAAGTGCTTAACAACCGTAAGTTGAAATCCCTATTCATAACGATTTAGACGAACATCATTATAATAGTTGTGTACTTTAGACTTTGAACTGGGAGAACCGAACTCATTATTCAACGACCGCCATACTAACGGATACATTAATAAAATGGAATAGTCGAATGCTCAGATATTAGCTCAAAATGATTAGTTTTAATCGATGGGTAAATAATTCTTCTATTAAAATCTATACCTCCAAATAACTGTTAATCACCTGGAAACATGGATTGATATAATGATGATGTATCAATTTGTACATGTAATTATTATCAATGCTTTTATAACCCTGGACTTCGATTTCTCTAAAACGAACCATGGCATGAAAAACTAGAGTTGAATGTTTCCTTGGGGTTCACATGATGGAAGAACATCGTAGCCTTAAAGACTTTTGTGCTATCCAAATATCATGGTCTGTTATGTGAGGTGATCCATGATCTGAATGATATGATGGATATGTGTTGAGAAAGAGGACTACAAATTCGCCACTTTCAAAATCGGCGCAACTGAGGAGGCTCATGCTGAAAGTTTGAGGGTGAACCATTATGCAGAATGTGTAATAAGGAGGAAGAGACTTCAACTTTATGATCTTCAAGTGCAATGCTCTATCCAGTCTATATCGATGAAGGCAGAACACCCTTCTAGATCTAGGATCTGAGCTAGATCTAGAAGGGTCGCGCCGATTTTAGAAGTGGCGAATTTGTAGTCGTCTTTCTCACCACATATATCCATCATATCATACATTCAGACTACACAATGAATTAACATTTTTGCCAACTTTTATGGAAATCGGTTCAGAAATTTAGTTGCATAATATACGGGGTGGGCCATCCATAACTTTCCATGCACCCCGAATTTTGAGCTTTGGGATGGAAAACGCCCAGACAGGTCAAATTTTGTTGAAAGGGGGACAAATAAGGGTGTTCTAAGGAGTTTATTATACAGAGTGACTCAGTATTCCATCAATAACTTTCACACGCCGAATTTGGATCTTTGAGATGGAAAAAACGCTCGGACGGGTCAAAAAATGAATTCGATATCATTACCCCTCTAGCCGCTACCCTAACAGCAACGATTTACGACCTTTTATCTCTATTCAGAATAATTGTTCTAAGTAGTAGCCGCTAGAGGGGTAGTGATATCGAATTCATTTTTTGACCCGTCCGAGCGTTTTTTCCATCTCAAAGTTCCAAATTCGGCGTATGAAAGTTATTGATGGAACGAAATAATTATACAGCGTCCCAAAACTAGTAAATCAAAGCTCACACCACGATAGATAAGACCAAATACTATCGAATGACAGTTGACACCAACATTAGTTCAGCGAATATGTACCGTTTCCAGAATAATTAGAACAATGTGAATACACCTAAAATTGCCGATTTTCGAACTATTTTTTTCAATCACAGGGCCAGTTTGTGATTAAGTATAGCTATTTTAGCTCATATTAGTCCTAGATTATTGTATCACCCCCAATTAGAGTTATTCGAAGTATTCAATTGGAAACCTCAGTAGATGTAAATCAAAACAATTTCAGTTTTCTAGTTTGAAAAAATTATTAAATTTTTTCTATATTTTGACTAATTATGCGGAAAAAAATTTGTATTAAAATTTACTAAAGATTTCGATTAATTACTTAGAATAATTTCAATTAGGGGCGATGATACAATGATCTAGGATTAATATGGGCGAAAAACGCTATCCTTAATCACAAATTGGCCCTGTGATTGAAAGGAATAGTTCGAAAACCGGCAATTTTTGGTATTTTCATAAAATTCTAATTATTTTCGAAACTGAACGTTTTCGCTAAGCTAATGTTGATAGCAAAGATTATATCTATAAATAATAATCTTTGGTTGATAGTATTTGGTCTACTCTATCGTGATGTGACGTTTGATTCACTACTTTTGGGACACCCTGTATAGAAGAGTCATTATCATTTTCGATAAATATTCATATTTTTCTCGTTCTTTTTTTAATTCCGAATAGTGTTAATCCGAGTGTGTTTAGTGGTGTTGATATTCGTGTAAACGATTCAACAGTAGTTCCAGACATCAAACAAATTTATTCAAGATTTGAACACGAACGAACTTATTTCTTGTTTACAGTTACCTACAGTGAATCAATGGTTCATTCCTTTCCTCTCTTCCCCTTCTTTTTTTCATATTATATTCTCCATATTTTATTTCTCTCTAGCATCTAGGTCTACAGACATTCCTGGTGGATGTTGCGATGATACATTTCCTATTAAAAATCTTTTCTAGTCTAAGACTTACTTAATGATATTGAAAATAAAGAATTCATTAGGGAATTTCATATAAACTTAGGGGTGTGAAACCAGCCACGGTTTCTTTCATCCACGGTTACCATCTGGCAACGCCGCGCTCTAAGGAGAATTGTATTGTTCAGTATACAGTGCTTACAGTTCTGAGAAAGAATGCGCGTTTTAGGATTTGAGTTTTTATTGGAAGAAGAATGAGATATGGTGCAGTCAGTTATTATTTATACAAATAAAAATTATTGGTAGGCCTGGAGGAATTAACACATGAAATGTTCAAATCTTCGTAAAATTTTTCTCGGGAATTATGCGTTCTTGGAAATGATTCAAATCGGTTTGATATAACATTTTCTACCATGAACAGTCATTGTCAGCCCGTATGGGAGATTCAAGTTGAAAATTTCGAACTTTCGTAAAAATTCTCTCGAGACAATTGCGGATGAAAGAAAACTTACTAGTTTGGGAAAAGTCTTCATTGTGAAATGGAGAGAACAAACGGTTCATGTTCTTAGACATAAATCCAAGCTTGTCGTCTGTCCATAGTCCATATGATTTTACCAAACCTGATCTCGTTCACAACAACGCTTTTCGTTCATTTTCTTTAGGAAAATTATGAAAGCTGATAACCTTACAAGTAACTCGTCTTGTTGAAGATTTACTGTGGGAGACGCTACAGAAGTAATTAGTATTGAAGCCTCTTATTATTACTAAATACAATACAAAAGAATGTCACAAAATTCAATCAACCTTTTCATGGGATTGCGATCCAAAACACCAAAAACCTTTTCCCGATCTTAACAAACAAGAGTCTACTAACTTTTTACTTACAAAAACTGACACCAGTTGGCATATCTCTTGTTTGGAGACCCCAATTTCATAGAAAAATGCTCAAATATGAAAGAAAATTTTTAATTTGAATTAGGCAACTTTTCATGAATAATTTAAGAATTTCTCATGCATCCTTTACGAAGGATAAAACGTAGGAGTCTTTTTAAAAGGCCACCATAATTTCTTATGCCAAAAATAGATAGTTGTTTAGGGTGATTTGGTCATTGCTGAGGTTTTTATCAACCATCTTCGACGAAAAACTCGACATTTCTTTAGTAGATTTCTCGAGATTTCTTCATTGCTGAAAACGATCGAATACGTACTATACAGTGACTATATACCCCCATATATAGGTATATGTTTTCTGATATAATCACAGTCTTAATATCTCTTTATTCAACGCCTAGCTTTCAGAATTTTTTCATTCCTCCTGTAAGCTAGGCGTTGAATAAACAGTTTAAATAGAAACCATTATCAGTCTATTCCCTGAATAACAATAGATTTATAGGTATATGTATATAATCATATATATGTATATAGTCACTGTAGTATACTACCTTACGGCGTGCCACCTGGTGTCAATTTTTGTAACTAGAGTTGGTAAATATTGTTAAGTTGTTTGTTTATATCGAGAACCGGAGACCCTTATTATTATTATTAGTGATTTAAAATGAGTTATCATGAATCCCAGTGTATTTACGGCCGTTTTCAATAAACCTATCTCTCCATCGTTTCAATTACGGCCGTTTTCAATAAACCTATCTATCCATTTTTTCAGTTACTGAAGATAGAAAATGCATGTGATTTCGTTTCTATGATCTATGTATGATATATTTTAGAATTGTTACCAATGGTTACTAATCGTCAGTAAGTGAACCAATGGATAGATAGGTTTATTGAAAACGGCCGTCACTGACGATTGGTAACCATTCTAAAATATATCTACCTACAGATAGATCATAGAAACGAAATCCGATGGTTTTCTATCTTCAGTAAGTGAAACAATGGATAGATAGGTTTATTGAACAAGGAGATATAGGAATATCTCCTTGTTTATTGAAAACGGCCGTTAATCTATCTTCTGATCCACTCCGAAGGTAGATCAGGCCCGGATCTACGATTTTTTCTGACCGGGGCAAATATTCATGATGGCGCCCTCCCCCCTTCTAAGGTTCGTAGGAAAAATCTAATTGCATATTCGTCATCACTTTCAACCCGAGTTTTTTTCACTAGTTCGAGGTCGTATAGATTACGAATATGCAATTAGATTTTTCCTAAGATGAGTACTTTGGGAAAAAAATCACTCATATTTCTTTCCCATTGTTCCATCAAAAGATATTTTTTCTCATTGTTCCATTAAAAGTTATTCTTTTCCCAAAATGCTCCCAAAAATTGCATAAAGAAAAAAAAATTAAAAAGTTTGTTTTTACAAGAATGTCGTTTGCAACCCGCCATCGTCTATCGTTTTTACCCGCGCTTCATGAACGAAATTATTCCGAACAAAAATTTATTTTTGTAACTACATATATCGACCCGGATCATTTTACATATTAATTCAAGGTAGATCACGAATATGCCATTAGATTTTTGGAGGATCAGTATTTTGAGGAATAAATCACTTTTAGTGCAAAATTTCGGAAATATTGGTCAACTTTGAGCAGATGTAGCAGCTAGAAAAAAAGCACTAGTCATATGCTGTTTAATTTTTTGGTGATGAATTGGTTCTTTGCAAATATAAAAATCCACATTTCATTCATCTATCTCGAACGGATCAGATTTTATGAATTTTTCCGCGAAGGTCCAAAATTTCCGATTTTCCATCGACCATAACTTGAAAAGTAATTTTTTTTAAAAATATCTAATTGCATATTCGTGTTCTACGCCCTCGAATTAGTGTACAGAATGAATTCGGTTTTGATCGGAGACCAAAAATATTCTTCAGAAAACCGCCCACTTTGTATATATTTAATTTTGTGAAAACATTTAAAAAAAACTCAATTTCGTGAAACTTTTGTATAATAGTTATTTTCCTATCAAGTGCGGAAAGTGATACTTGCCCGCACGAAACTGCCGTTGCCCGAACGATGCGAAGCAGAGTTCGGGTAAGCAGTTGAGTGCGGGCTAGACACTTTACGCAAGAGTTAGGAACAATATTTTTTCTACAAGCGCTTGAAATATATAAATATATCCATTTCACGAAACAGATCATATCTCATTTGATTAATTCATATATAATGACAGACGTAATTCTGCATGTCATTACTATGGGTTTCTCATCGTTGACGTTCTATGCATAGAAACATGATAGAATTTAATTTACTCTATAATATTTGCGTGCGGGAAAAACCCCTGCTAATCCATTCCCGCACGCAAATGCGTGCGGGAAAGAAATAGCAGGCGTTTTTCCCGCACGTTTTGGAAAAGTGACTCTTTGCAACTTGGAATGCGTGCGGGAAAAAGGTTGAACGCGCACGCTTGTAGAAAAAACATTTTTTTGTACCTCTCTTAGTAACAAAGTTAAAGGGGGGCTTAAATTATGGTACATCTATGGAAAATTTGAAAAAATTTCGATCTTACCGATTTCCACCAAAATTGGTGTTTTTACTAAGGCATAGATTACGAATATGCAAACAGAATTATGCTGAAAGGATTAGTTCTTATCAAAGATTATAGAGTTCTCTATAATCTTTGGTTCTTATGTTATGGTCTATAAAAAATCGGAAATTTAAATTTTGGCCCTTAGTTCCAGATGAGAAGGCGATGAGTCGGCAATTCCCCAGGCAAAGAAATTACTGCTTGCGACTCAGTGTAAACATATCAGATCTTTCAACCTATTTCACCCAAGTGTGGCGGTCATTCGTAGATGACTGAATAATATGCAGTTAATTGATCCCTCATTGATTTTAAATATTTTAGGCATAGTGATGGTTTATCATGTTTCCATTCTACAGTTTCCATTTTAGCACTAGGAAATTAATTTTTTCCGAGAAAATCAAAAGTGAAAAAATTTCAACCTCTGGTTGATTTTGGCGCCCCCTTAGGCTGGCGCCCGGGGCAAGCGCCCCGCTTGCCCCCCCCCTAGATCCGGGCCTGAGGTAGATTTACTTTTTTTTGTTTGGCTAGGTTATCTGTCCTCTCGTTTTCCCGGAATAAAAGAGTTACTCTCGAGTGGATGATCAAGGGTGGAAATTGTTGTACACTTGCTTGGAAGTGTGTGGAAATAACAAATTAAGAAAATCAGTTTATCTTATAGATGAATATATTTATAAAATTTATAACAAAGGTACTGGGTACCTGAAAACTGATAGATGAAATGGTATTTCGAAATGAGACTTCCAGGAAGTAAAAAATTTGTGTAATTATGTACCTACTTAAAAGATGTTTCACCCCACGTCAAAATTTTCAGTTGTGTAGGTAGATAACGATAAGATTTGAAAGATTTGGGTACCAACGTACAACAACAGAACATAAATACAGATTGTGAAATTTCGATAAGATCAAAATATCTTAAAACACAATATCTTTCATTATTCCGTAAAACATATGCTTTCATTAGTTAAAGTTTGAAAATTGTCATATGACCTATTTATGAGTCAATTTGTGTTGGATTGAGTTTTTCTTGCCTTATTGGAGGTAGTATTAGAGAACTTTGAAAATAAAAATTTGAACATTCATTATAGTTATATTATACAGGGTGTTTCATCATAAACTTGACAAACATATATGGTCGGTTGATGACACCAGGAGAATCATTTTCGCCTTATCACATATACCCCGTTTTCGGCGCATATAAGCGAGATACAGGTGTTAAACGTCATCTTTGAGCAATATTCTAATCAGTATTATCAGTTATGATGAAGCAGATTGACGCCATAAGGCTGTAATTATCAGTTATGTATCAACCTCAAAGTAACGGTTTTTGGTCACATCTGAGTATTTTTGAGTGCTCAATTCGAAAAGGTGAAGAACTCTTAAAACTTTTCACAAAATAACACAATGTTCATGATTTTGTTTGACGGTTTCCAATTTGAATATTATTTTCTGAATAAACACTTTTTCGAAGAATTTCTGTGAAAAATTTTTTTTTACACGTGTAGAGCGAAAAAAAAATTAAACTCCAATAATTTTCCAGACATAAATGGCACTGCATTATTGCAGAAATTTTTACGAATAATTTCATATTTCACAAACGCGAGAAAAAAAAATAGGTCAGTTGAAAAATTGTTGCATAAGACATTCTCAAAAATATTCCCATTTCTCTGAATACGCTCTTGTTGCCACACTATCAACCGATAAACCAATCATTTATGGATTTCGGCGAACTTCCTCGGCAGCCGTTGAATAATTTCTTCTTTGAAATTCATCTTGCTTGTCAAAGACTTCATACGATCCTGGAAATAGAAATCCAGATGCTGCCGTTTCTCTTGCGTTGAAGAATAACTTTTTTACGTAATTTACGTACTGTTACCATGAATGTTTTGAAGTGGGGTAAGGTTTTTTCGATTAATCTCCCTGAAAAATTCGCTTCATAATAAGCCTGAACCAAGTCTTTTTTTCCGATATTGAATATTCCATTTTCGTTTGCAAACAAATTCTCATAAGAGATGTTCGAAATGGAGTTCTTCCTTCTCGCATTTCCTAGTGCTTAAAATCAGATTGAATAATCTGATTTTATATTGCCCTTTTTATCATATCGTGATTTTCTTTAACTTCTGCACAGGCTTCTTCTATCCTCTGCCGCAAATGCTCTCGTGAAGTCAGAAGTGTCTGTCACTTTTTCACGCACACTCTCACACTCAGTAGGAACTGAGGGTTTAAAATGAAAAAGAGTTGAACAGAATTTGAAAAATTTTTAATTCTCGACCGAAGACAATGAATAATAGCACCAAAGGAATAATAACAGGACCGCATTTCGAATAAATGACATAAAACATGAATTCGTTCGGTTCCTTCATTGTTGTTTTATGAAAGGAAATAAAAAGTTTTTTGGGAAGAATAAATATCAATACTTATGTGTGTTATGAAGCAAACACACTTACGGATTGCATTTTCCAATAGGGTTTAAATCATTTGTATCTAAATTCCATATGTAATTTCAAAAGAATTCACAGCTCGAGAGTTTGCACACTTTTTTACGAACACTCAGTATATCCTGAGAGTTTAAAATGAAAAATAATTCAACAGAATTTAAAATAATTCAGAATTTCCACAAAGGTCAATGAATATTATCACCGAAGGAATTATAACAGGACCGCATTTCGAAAAAATGACATAAAATATGAATTCGTCCGGCTCCTATTCCCTTGTGAAAAGTGTGCCATGCAAAGTGAAAATTGGATTTCTTAGAATAAATTATGTAGTTTTTCAGGGCAATAACGAAATTTCTGTAAGGTATGTAAAAAATATAGATTTTGGGGCTTGAATGAAAAATCACGATATTCTGAGTACTGCCCTGAATATATTGATATTTCATGCGCCGTTTGAAAGAGCATTCTGAAGTGAACAAACCCATAAAATTTGATCAAATTCGGACCTTGCCGTCCAGAGTTATATGGATGTCGCAAATTTAGGCCAATATTCATGAATAACCCCGTATCTCCGAAACTAATAGCCTTAGGATACAAAAAAAGCAAGATTTCTGAAAGACCTGGATGACCTGCATTCACCATGAGGCTATGGCCAACGACTCATGAAACACCCTGTATAACAGAGATTGAGATTTAAATCTTTACCATATTTTACGCGCCATATATGACGTTTGTTTCGCGTTCGGGTGTTCATGAAATGAGAACCATCCTCGAACACTTCTAGGATTCGAAACTAGGGCGGAACAGTTCTGCGCAATTCTATAAAACAATTCTATAGAACAATTCCTGGACTGTCCGAAATTCGAACCCGAATACAGCTACTAAATTTCCTAAATTCAGAAATATTATATTATGGTTCCCTGGGAGATGCTGAATGTGTTCAAGAACTGTCAGGTCAGGACCGTTGTCAGGTATCAAATTTCATCGAATTAACGACAGTACCAAAGACTCCAAAGGGTATCAAAAAGTTATACAAAAAAGCCTAAACGATGGATGTTTTTGATTCAAAGCACTAAATCCTTCGACTAAAACCTTATCTGTCACGATTCCATAACTCGATCAAGTAATGGCAAATATTGATGAAATCTCGAAATTCCATTGAATCCCGATAATATATCTCGCAGTATTTTAGGGGACTGGGATCCTCAATGAAATAGCCTTGCTGTTTTTCGTGGACTAGATAATTCAAGAAAAAAGAAATTTCCACTACGTCCCTTTCGTTGAATACAATGCTCAGCTGAGCATTGTCTAAGCAACATTTGAATGAAATATTTTACATATTATTATTTCTATGAATACTCGACTCGAATATGCTTCGGTTTTGAAATTAAAATCTCCAATGAGACGAGAATTTTTGAATAATTCCAGCTTAGATCGTTGGCTTGGAAAGCTGTGAAATTATCATATGGCCACATTTTATTTTATGTAATATTTTTTCCTGATCAAAAAAAGGATGTATAAAGTACCTTCTGAAACCTAAAGGAAAATATGCTTGTGTAGTGTCAGTGGTGGCCGAGGGGGTAACCACTTCCGAATTCGATGTACTTTTTAAGCCCGAAACGAAATCCCGAAATCATCATCCGAAATCCTGCAATCATCACCGGACCTTTATAATAACTGTAATAGTATGGATACATTCCACTAAGGAGAGAATAAATAATTAATTTAAGTGATACATACTTCAAAAAAATCAAAAAGACTAATGTCTAATTAGGATGCTGAAGTATACCTAAAGTAAAGTATGCTTTATACAGGGTGAGTCACTGTACTGTACTGTACATATTCCTACTCAGGTGCACAATTTAAAAAGGCCTTCTTTTCATAAGTTTTATAAAGGCTGATTTTCGGTTTTCACAAAAAGCTTCGATCCGTCTAACTCTTGAACGGTTATCTCGATTCAATTGAAATTTTTTGGGAAATTTGTTTTGTAATACCTTTAGGAACCAACATATTCAGAATTCTGATAATCCAGGTTGTTTTATCTTTCCCAAAAATTTCCCCTGTGAATGGTGTTTTGAATATTTGAGGATATTCCGAGGGGTCTTCCACTGCGGAATTTTAGTGTACAAAATGATGGAATTGAAGCGGAATTGCACGGAATTTTATGGAATTACACAGAATTAAATTGGAATTGATTGGAATGGAATTGAAGGAAATTTTATAGAAATTCAATGGAATTGAAGGGCATTGTGAAGGAATTGAATGGAATTGTAAAGGAATTGAATGGAAATGAACATGCGCAGAAAGATGCTTTTGAATAATCGTGTCACCTAACACTTATATAACCTATAAAATAACTTATTTTGGTGTGAAGTCGATGATGCTCGAGCCAAGTTGATATATCTCTATCATCATTTCAGTAATATTTAACACTAGCTGACCCGGCAAACCTAGTTTTGCCTTTTAAATTATTTCTAGGGTAGATAATGATAACTAACTCATCGTGATTGCTCGATTGGTCGTAAGAAGAAGGAATGCCTTTTTTTCTGTTCTGTACAATTTTTTTTGGGAATATTTTGTTATATAAACCTTGCCCTAACAATAATAAACACAACAAAAAAGAATTGTCCAATTTGGTGCGATCGTTTGAACAATAAAGCATTTGGAAGTAAACCATAGATCCTCTTTTATTAATATAGATATTATACAAGGCGGCCATGTCAAACAATCCATAGTGAAACATTTCCATATATTTGAGTGTTTCTAGAAAACTTGATTATGATTTTATTTATGAATGAATATGGCGTACATTTCGATGTAGAAAACTAGTAGGAAGTGATGGGTGACATGCATTAAGTGGTCGAGTTTCTGAATTTGTCAGAAATACCCAAATGGAAATTGACCCTCCTAGCCGTTTTCCCAAAAAAACTTTTTTATTTACGGAAATATTCGGCTGGAATATTTTACGCGGGCCACAATGTAGGTGGTTAAATATAGTTTTGAAATGAAAAATAATAGTGATTTTTTCTAAGTCATACTTGGCTCGAAAACAAATGAAGATAGAGGTACTCAGTTGACGTCATTATGAGTTTCTCAAAAAAGTATGCCACTCATTTTCCTAAATATGTTGGGTCTTAGGGTAAAATAGTTTTAGTTCATAGGTTCATTTACCTGTTTCGCCACCCTAATTTTTTCAGCACTTTTGATTATATTTGATATATTGATGATATATTTATTTGATAATACTGTTCTAGTGATATTTCGATTTTTGGTCTGATCTCAGGTTAGATACATTAGTAGATTCAGTCTAGGATAAATTATACTTCAGATGAAGCAAGACGAAGCTTCGAGCGAATCTTGCTTCGAAATCACAGCAGGGGAACATGAAACACGTAGCAAAATTCGTACTTATTTGACGACAACTTGATATGATACAGGTTGGTTTCGACAAAACTGAGTAGAGAATCATTTATTTTTTTGTTTTTTTGTCTTAGGTTTTAATGTTCAGTTATGCAGTGTTCTTTTCAAAACGGCCGTGTGCACCGACTTATTTAAGGCTAGATTAACGTTAATACTTGATTATTTCTCTGATTTCTACAGCAGTTACCATAACTATCACCGAATTAACGTTAATCCTGTCTTAAATAAGTCGGTACAATCGGGATTGAGTGATGTTTATTTGTCCTAATTACTAATAGTGGACAGCACACTCATGTAGAGTTTTCACTAAAAATAACTGCGATAAATTGAACGGAATTGTGGAATTGGGCGGAATTATAATAAATTTAGCGGAATTATGATGAATTTAGCGGAATTGAATGGAATTTAGATGAATTGAACGGAATTTTCCTCAATTTAGTGGCATTAATCAAGAAATTGGAATTTTAGTGTACAAAAAACGTCCAGTGAAAGACCCCTCGGGATATTCAAACCTCAGTAATTTAATTGAGGAGAAAAACTGGCAAAAAAAATTTTGCCAACGTATTGTAGGATTCATGTCCCTTTTGTGTATTTATGACCTCTGTAAACACAAAAAAGTAAAAGAGCTAATAATCGAATATTTCAGGTGATAGCTTGTACATAATGGGGAATTCTCCTCAATTTGGGTTATCACTGCATATGCAAGTTTAAACTGAATAATTATGAGTTTCATTCATGATTTTTTCAAATTCACCGCGGAAACTATTCAAAATCATCCTTCAAATATGGGGTTTTGAAATTCAAATCGCTTTGTGCGGTGTTTACGATTTGGCAACAGCGCATACAAGACATGAAAAGAACAGTGTCCAATCAGCTTGTTTATAAAATGACAGCTGTTGATCTACAGGCGCGTACTTACTAGCGAGCTTCAACTGCAACTGGCCATAAAAATCCCATAAAATTTTACGACCTCCTTCATCGCAGACTTCATAGACAGCCATCTTTGTCTATCTCATCAAGATAATGTATTTGTTGTCCTTTATTATCAAGGCATATTTCAGTCGATGTTGCCAACTTGTGCAATCCACATGAAACGCTTCAAATTTTAAATACCCATTTTTATTTTTCATTTTTAAGTGCTTAAAATATTTTTTTTGGGAAACGGTTGAAATGGTTATTTCAAAATGTGACGTTTCAAAGATATTTAATAAAAAATACATCATTTTCGTCAGAAGGAGTATTCCCTATTCTATGTTATAATTAAGGCTGTGACTAGAGTCCCGACTCGGGATCGATGTCCAGTCCCGACTGACGAATTCAAATGACTCAATTACCAAACAAGTCTCTTGGACTTACTCGGGATCCTTCTTCAGTCCCGACAATTGTAAAAGGGTGTTGAGGTTATGTTCGTGATTCGTATAATATTATTTATGAATAGTTGGGACAAAATTCAAGGAGTGATTCCTTATCAAAAAATAGTGTGGGCTCTTTCTGGTAAAGTAGGTAATTCTAACTGGTGAGAAAGTTGAGAATTGCTTAGTGTAAATTGATCCAGAGGAATTGCCTAGTGTAAATTGATCCAGAGGAATTGCCAGACGTAATTTTTGATTCAGAAGTGAACCTCTTCCTTACGGCCATTCTTGACTTAAAAAATGTGATCGAGAAAGGAAACTGCCAAATATATTTGTGAAATGTATGATATTTTATACGAAATAATGATACAATGCTGCGGCACCTCAATAAAATGTATTTTTATTTTAAGTGTATGAAAATTTTGCCAAAAAGGTAAAGGTAGTGGTTCTGTTTAAAATGTTCACCTTAGATGTTTCATTTCAAGATTACTCTTTTTTCTCTTCATGAATGTGATGATTTGAAAATAAAATATACTTTAACAACATATTTATCTTTAACTACATGCACGATTGAAATATGAATCATTGTTTCTATTTGACTGGGTATAAGCTTATGATTTGTACTGAAAATTGAGTGTTTTGCTACTCCTTTCACTGCTTAATAATATCAAAGGACCAGTGCAGTGTATCGTTGAATTAGGGACCGAATATCAGTCACGAATTTAATGACGTCACTCGGGACTGGACACGAGTCCCGAGTCGGGACTCTAGTCACAGCCTATAATTAAATAACGATTTCAAGGTCCCGAATTTTCTTCTAAGTTTTCAAAAGGCTAAGAGAAATTTTTGTTCACTTTCTCTAAAACAATTCATTGAAAGTTCAGTAAATTTTGTGGATTTTTCACCTCAGAAGTCATTCTTTCTCAATAATAAACCGCCAAACAGGGTGTTCCAATCTTGAGAACAAATTCAATGGGGGAATTTTCATTAGCCGGTCTTGCAACACGACACGACACGAAATTATGAAATGCTGTACGATTTCTAGAGGTGACACTATCTTCACCTCCTTGTACTCAATTTACGCCAAACGAGCTGAAATTCATTACTTAATTGAAAATCCTACAAAAAGGTTAGTAGAAATAGGTATTTCTGGCAGTTTTCCCCCGTAATTACCAATATTTGAATATTCCTCATCAAACATTGAAAAAACCATACACAGGTTGAAATTTTCGAGAAAGACAAAAACAAAAATAACCAAAACTTTCAAAGCCGGTCCTGGATTTTCAAAATTCTGAATATGTTAATTCTTAAAGGTAGCACAAGAAAATATTCTCCAAAAATTTCAATTGATTCGAAATATGATAATCGTTCGTTATGAAGGATCGAAGTTTTTGGTGAAAACTGAAAAATACCCTGTATAAAGCTTATGAAGAGTAAAAGGCACTTGGTAGATAAGAATGTTTCTCGTGACTTACTCTCTCTTTTTACAGAGAAGATCTATTTTAGTTTTTAATAAATTTTCAAATTCTAATACTTTTTCTCGTACTTTTTATTACCTCTTCAATATTTTCGTTTTCGAATGAATTGAGTTGTATGTCATGGGTTCACTCATTTTGATAATAATATCATATTTTCTCTCCCTTGAATGATTCAAGGAAAAAAAAAATTTCAAAACAATCCGGAAGGATTCTTTCTATCGTATCTGACACAAATTTAAAAATTGTGTTACGTTTCTCTAATTAATATCTAATAATTAGAATTAATTGAACTTTAAACCTGACTCTCGTAATATAAGAGATATTATAAAATTTGTAAATTTCAGTTACGATACATTGCAAATATACACCTACAAAATTAAAAAGATTGAAGGACTTGAAGGATAGGAAAATATAATGAACTTTTTTCACAAAAAATCTATATGTTCCAATTTCAAAACGTTTTTCAGTATTTCAATATTTTCGAAGAAACAATACTTTTCAAATAAATTGAGCTGTATGTCGATGTTTTCCCTTTTAGTGATATGATATTTTTCCTCATCCCCAAAAGCGTTCAAAGTGAAAACAAATCTCGGAACGAATCGTTTGGACTGATCCCAAATTTCTCGCCGAAATCATTCGCAGTCCTCCGAAATCATTCGAAATCATCCGAAATCATTCGCAATCATTCGAAATCATCCGAAATCTTTCGAAATCATCCGAAATCGATATACATTTTTCACAGAGTGGATACTCCCTCGTATCGGTGGTGGCCCAAGCATCTTAGCTGTATTCGGGTTCGGCTTTCGGACAGTCCGAGAATGGTTCTAGAACTGCGCAGAGGATTTTATACTAGGGCGCAACAGTTTTGCGCAGTTTTAGAACAATTCTCGGACCGTCCAAAAGCCGAACCCGAATACAGCCAATATTTAGGTGGTGTAGATCTTCATGAGGCTCCTCTTCAAATCAATAAATAACCATCGACAGGACCGTCGAATAAACAAACAATATTTTGAGGCGCTCATAATTCTGTTAGCCCCTTTTAGCCTTTGACCTATATAGGGCATATAATGTGGTGGCTTGATAAACCACCCCATTATACGAAACAATGAAATTTTATTGTTCATTCGTTCAATTTTTCCTTACTTACTTAAATACTTCAGAAAAAATTAATCGAATGAGATCCCTTCCTTATTTGCCAAGCCTCCAGAGGGGTGTAAGATTATTCCAAATACTACAACCCTCGCTACAACCTTTCAAGTTTTCATAATGAGCTATGCCACCCCCGGAACCTTCACACTGAAGTTTCTCGAAGCAAATAGGTATACCATCTTAACCTTGCAAATAATCTAAAATATACAAAGAACAAGCCTCGGAACAAGCATAAACTAATTACAAAAAAATTTAAACTAGAACCCGAATTGCATGATTTTTCATATGTTATTTAACTGCAACACGTGTTGTATTACTGTCACAATCTTCAAGTGATTGAAGATATAATACCTTCAAACCTTGCTTCAAACCTTCCACACCTGCAATGCATCTTACGGCAATGGGTGATTGCCAACCTAATTAATTTTCGACATTGAAATTTCACTATTATTGAAATGACAATTAAAGAACGACTCAATCAAATATTCATTTGGTGGTATTTAAGCATTTGAGTTTACATTTGCGGATGCTTCACTCCATTATTTCAACTTCAATTTGAAATTAAGATTTTAATGAATATAGGAATAAACCGAGGAATAAACGCTTTCAAAATTTATCATTACAAAATCGAATGAAAGTAGAATCCTAGGTTCATACGTATTTCTGAGTACATACTTTTATCTCGTATTATCTTGATCGGTATAGTTGATAGACCTGCTTCAGCAGAACTGGATCGATATACAGGGTGTTTTCAAAGATGAGGCTTTTTTTGACAGAAGGTGGAAGTCGAGAGTTAGACTTCAACATATTTTCGGTTTTCCAGAGCCGCCCAAGATGTCGATAATTTTCAAAACGGGTAGAAGTATATTATTATCGAGTTTTGAAAGACAAATATGTATCCGGTAAAAAGATTATAACAACATGTATTTACACAGAATGAGTAAAAGCGAGAGTAAAAGTAACGCGCAAAATTCATACACTCGGTATTTAACTCCTAAATGTTTTCCATGGACCCTCTACGGGGAATAAAGGGGAGTTGTTTTTTTAAATGGGAACCCGAGTAGGACTTTTTGTGCCAGAAATGGTAACCCTTATTGTTGCTGGAGATCGAGCTGGAGATGATTTGGACATGGATTGGGGTTTTTTATCATCCTTTTTTTACACTTCAAAAATGCCAATCATCCCTAAAGTATATGTCATTGACCTCAAAAAACATAAGGGAATTGATGAAAAAATCGTCAATGACCAAACCATCCTTAGCAAAAAAGTCTTTCCATTTCTAGGACCACAAAAATTTAGGGTTGCCATAAAAAAACTACTGTCCATCCCTCTTAGGGGTGCATGAAAAACTCCCCATTTATACTTAAAAACCAGCGTAATTAATAATTAATAATAAATATATTTGAGCATTGAAGTAAGATTTAATTCAAAATAATAGAAGGGTGCGGAAGATATGAATTTTTTACTTGATCTGGTTGTCTGGATTTACATTCAAGAACATGGTAGAACATTACCTATATACTTTGTTTTGAGGCATTGCCTTCTAGAAAATCGAATCGGATTCAAGGTTCTTAACGTACGTGCACCTTTTTCTTAAACGCTTCGTCAAGCGTTTCATTTAGGTACTTGTTTTCATCGATTTAATTATGACCGAAAAACTCGTACACAGAAACAGTTTGGAAGAATTCCTCAATCATTACAATACTGAATGTTACAAAATTAGTACGACTTTCCCGAAAAACACCCTTTTTTCTGGGTAGATTTGAAAGAGCTCTAGAGTTCCTAATACAAATTTTGAATAATTCCGGCCAAGGATGTATTCTCGGTGAATTTCTATTAAAAAAAAAAATAAATTAGGGGCGCCAACTTACACGTCGTCTTTTCGGAAAAATGCAACTTACCTAGCGCAACTCAGAACTCTCATCTGAACTTTTCTGCCAATATACAAAATACGAAATATGTATTGGTTTTTCGAATTTTTGACATTATAGTTGAAAAATTGAGAATTTTTTCGATTAAACTCTCTTGACATTTTTTTAGAACATACAATTTTTGGCTTTTCGAATTTTTTACATTATAGCTAATAAATAGCTGTTTTAATTCTTCTTTTAAACATATTCTGTAGAACTGGACAAATGCTAATCGGAACTCTCATCAGATCAATTTTTGAATAACTTATTTTAGTAGTCGACTGCGATTTCAAACGACTCCTTCGATTTTTTCTAGTAAAGGAAAGAAAAATAATAAAAATATTGGCTTCAACAACACCAACAACAAAAAATTTACCCCAGGGTAAAAATATTCTTGATTTGGAAATTGGCGAGTGATTGGATTCAAAACCGAGTTCAAAACTTATTTACTCAAGTTTCTAAGGATGGACAGAAATATTTCTAAGTATTGTTTTATCTCGAAATTATTGTAGATAGAATATAGTGATTATTATTTATAGTAATAGTGATTATATTTTATCGAGTATTTTATAATAAGATGATTATATTACAATAATGGGACTAACTGAAGATTTTTGTTTGGATTTCGGATGATTCACGAGGGAAAAGATATTCGATATCTATACTACTACTACATCATACTAAATACCACATGCAATTGATGAGAAGCTGAACTCCTACTTGAATCGATAACGAACCCAATAAATGTAAATTTGGATAAATATCAACAAACAGTGCTTTATTCTTTCTTATACAATGATTTCCATGGTGAGAAGTTTCATGCCGATTTTCCATGTACTCATCAAAATAAATATGTTGATGAGGTTGGAATTTTGAAGATAGGTAGCATTGCTGGAAAAATTGGGTCACAAGACACGACTAAACAACTTCACGAGTTTTAGATGACACCATTTCTTAATGAGAGAAAGTTAGCTACTCGAGTTTATCCAAATAGTATCCCAAGAATTGAACAAATAATTTGCAATATATGATCTATGAGAATACAATCCTTCACATCACTCACCAAAAGAACAACACTTTGAAGAACTCACTCAGCAGAATGTAAACAGTTTGTGAAAAAACACTAACTTATATAACACAAGAGGCTCAACAATCAACTGAAATTCCTTTGACTATCCAAAACACATAACCAACAAATCTCAAGTCGAATTGCAAGAACTGAATTGAAAACAGCAACTAGAAAATATTTTTGAGAAAATTTCAATTCAGCGCGTGAAAACTAAAAATAAAACTAAAACGACAACACAACTTCCACCCCGTAGCCCGTATTCAACGTGTTCTGTCAAATCACAGAACATAAACATCAAATAGAGAAACTTTGATTTTCGTTCTGTTCTGTCGTTCTCGGTTCGCCACACAGACAGATAACAGATAACAGAGTAGCGATGTGAAGTTGGCTGGCAGAATGCCGAAGATGCCCGAAGTGGTGATGGCCGCCAGTGGCCTACACCAAAGATCATAATCTTTGGCCTACACCTATTCTTATTTTCGCCGAAATAACACTTCGGAATGAGATTAGAAGTTAAATATAATAATAAATATAAATTTGATAATTTCAACTTCTTTTAAAAAATAAAATTGCTCGATATAATTTCTCGACGAATTGAATTGGAAATCACCTCACAGGCGCGAAGTTTTTTCGATATAACTGCGAAGTTTTATAGACTGTATGGAGAGTAGAGAGAAGGAGAACGATCGCCGTACTAAAAATGTGTCTCCAAAAACGGGGAAAATAGGTGTCGCTGCGATTACAGCGGGTATCGATAAGGAGTGGGGATTCAAGCGTCAATTTGAAATGAACAGCCTTCATTTTATTTAAGGTTATGTGTCATCGTGGTTTTTCTGATGATTTTTCAAATACCTTTCTTCAAATCTATATTGAATATGAGTTCTCTGAATTATATGCAATAAAATGCAAGTCGAAATCAATGAAATTCAAAAGAAATCACTGATCAAAAAAATTGTACCTACTTTTGTTTATCATTGTTTATTGAAAGCAGCTATGTTAGTTGGTTTACTAATCTTCAAAATTATATAAATCCGTAGTGAGGAGCAGTACACATCAAGACAACAAAAGGTAGCAGTCTCAGATTTATCACTTATTAGGTATTAGAGTAGATTCTTTTGCCAATACTCAGCTGAGAACCGATATAAACCATATATTATGTTATGCCAACAAAATTCTTCAAGAATATTTACTTCTGAACCATGTAGTTTTATTGGTTAAATATTCTTATTCAGAAGAGTCAACTTCTCACGAGGGATGACAATTTCGATTTCGTTTATAATGAATCCATCATCTTTTTGATATCTTCATCGCAAAAGTGCTCTTGACACACAAATTGATTGGGAGTTGATTCTTGAGATAAGGTTTTTTCCAATTTTCTCTCAAAAATGCTCTCGGAAATTTTATCTCTTCTCCTTTTCTTTCCGATGCCAAAACACTCTTATACTAGCGCACGCTTCAACATTTCACCATGGTCATATGTTGTTCTCTTATCAAAAATCGACAATAATAATATTCCTATCATCTGTCACCAGGGAAACAGTTCACTCAGCCAACGAGCCAACTACAATTTGATTTGTGTAAACAAAATTTCGCACTCTCGTGATGGCCAGCGCGACTGTTGGCAAAAACATGAACTACTACTATTGGTACATATTTTAGGGGACAAAAAATCTGTGGTCTCAAAGCAGCGATCGTTCTCCTTCTCTCTACTCTCCATAATAGACTGTCAAAACGAAATTTTCACAAAAATGAAATGTCAACTATTCAAGATTTATATGAATCTTATTATTACCGGATATATATCCCCATAGAGAAAGGGTATGTATATCCCGTAATAAATTTTTCTTGCACTGCTTGTAGACTACCCCTTTTCGACCGTTTTCCGTATATGGGTTCGAGCAGCTGATCTGAGGCTCGGTATTCTACAAGCAGTGCAAGATAATGTTTTTACGGAATCTGAATCTTGAATAGTATAGAATCATTTGTGAGAAAATCTCCTTCTGGCAGTCATTAAAACTTAGAAGTTGGAAAAAAACTTCGTGCCTCAGACCGGCAAGTCGAATTGATAGAGAAATTAATCGAACAATTTTATTTTTCAAAACGAAATGTAAAAATTATAAAATTTATATGTATCCATACTATCGATCATCAAATATTCATATTTACTTAAATTCTAATCTCAGTTCGAATTGCTGTGTTATTTCGGCGAAAATAAGAAGAGGTGTACGCCACTGGCGCTATCTCCACTTCGGGATTCTGTCAGCCAACTTCACACCGCTAAATAATGTTCGATTTGAAGCATAGAAATCATATTTTCTGATTGGCATGGAATAAATTAATAAAAAATGAATATGACCCTTATCTGCGGCGTTTATTCCCGATGAAAAATGATTTTAAGTTTTTACAGCATAATTTTCAAATGGATTTTCGCGAGATGACAGGTTGAAGAAATACGAATTTGGGCAGGAAATAAAACTCACCCGGGCAGTGACGACTATTTCGAGGCAAGATTAAAAGGTTTACGAATGATTATTTTTATTTGAATTAGGATCGTGATAGCGTCATAGACTAGCGATTCCCAAAGTGAGCGAAGGGGCGGCAATTGCCACAGTTGAAAACATTAGGCGTTTTCGGAAACTTACTCAGGGTTACTAACTCGATCCATTGAGGTCACGTGACGGATCTTCTCGGATCACTGACCCGGTTCTAAGTTCACGAACTTATCAGGTTAGGATTTGGAAGTGTCAGTCGTGAGAATAACATAACCAAAACGTCATTCAAATTAATTATAAACTTTACACATTTTATTGATGCATAAACAGAGTTTATAAGAAAAAGTCGTAAGAATCTTCTTGCAATCTTGCTTAGAAATTAATAAATATTGAGAATAAGAGTAGAAAGTAGAAAGCTTATTCCCGCGTTTTTCAGATACAAAACTAAACTGCAGTGCGCATGCGGTGACTCTAGCGATTCGAACGACCCTGCTTTTGTGTAGGGTTACGGAAAATCAACCCGAGTCAGTGATCGAGGTTGCAGCACCCTACTTTCCGAACACGGGTTAGATGTTCGGGTTAGGTAAACGAACGCAAAGGTTAGGGATCGAATGAACCCGAGTAAGTTTCCGAAAACGTCTATTAATACTTCCCGTTTAGAAGGTATTGAATTTAAGCCGAGTAAATTTTCTTCTGGAAAGGGTGTTCTTGACTGAATTAGATTGGGAACAAACCACTATTGTAGACCGTAGGTGAATGGAGCAGAATAGGGAATTATAGTTTTTTTTTCATAATTGGAGTTAGTTTTTAGTTTTCTTCATCGTACGGTTTTTTGTTACATGCTTATTAATTTTTTTTATGTTGATAATTGATACTTTCCGATTTAATTGTTGCTTCCATTTTTAGTAGTAAGGTTTGTTGAATTATTCTATATTCCCTAGCGTATTATATTGAAATAATAAGCGAGCGAAGACGCCGGTGTGAACCAGTGAAAATAAAACAATACAAACATGCAAAATGTAATTAATTTCTGAAAAGCATATACAAAGAGGGGATATCCGTGCATTATAGAATTTCTGCTGTGACTGCCTAAGAATTGAAGTGTAACACCTTAAATCAAAGCAGTCACAGCAGTTAACCAATATGCATCGAAAGAAAAAAAAGGTGATCGATTTTTATCATACATGATGTATGAAAAATTAAATTCTCAACATTTTCATTCATTCTGTGTCCATTGCCACAGCTGGAGATGGATCTTTGGGAGCTTCGTCCCCCGCTGGATCGCCACTTGGAGGTGCACCCGTTGCGGCACCACCACCTCTGCGTTCTTCTCCTGTAATAAAACAAAATTGAATAAGAGAAAATTTATGCACAGAAAATCTTCGATTAGTACATACAGGGTGTTTTCTAATTGAATGTCAATATTTATGGGGGCGATTTTTAGGCCCATTTTAAGAAAAAATCCTCATACCCAAAAATCACCCCCATAAATATTGACATTCAATTAGGAAACACCCTATATAGTAGAGTGAAAGTGAGTTATTAAGCTGCATTCGAAATCAATTCGCTGGCCGAATGGTACTTTGTGTTCTGTGCTTTGGCACTCAAGTTCATATTATTACTGATTGTTGATACATATCAACAACAATCAATTCGCACAGCAACATCACCTAATTATATGAATCCTTTAGTCTGAATTAAAGAAATAGAAGAAATTCATTGATTTGATAATTGTAAAATCTTACTGATTTGTGTGAATGAAGATAACTTCAAATGCAAATTGCTCCTTTTGAGTTGTAAATTTATATTTCTTAGTCAATAGTGACCAACTTAAGAATTTAATGCAAAACTTTATAAATTACATGACAACCAGCCAGCTAAATCTGTCTTTTATCAAAATTCAAGTAGGATCATATACAATCTAATAGTTTCTTACCAGATATCAGAGCCAAGAAGGAAGAAATCTCATTTTCATTCAGAATCTTGAAATTTTGCCCCTTTCCAACAAAACCAACTGAAACATTCTTATTGTTCAGATCACTTTCAGGAGGCAATGTGTCTCTCAGTGCTCTTAGCCCATGTTTAATTAAATCTTCAACAGATGCTGTTGAGAATTCATCTAAATGTTTTTCAAGGTATGTTCTAGCAGACTGGGATCTTGCTCCAATTGACATAGCTTTGCAATCATAGAAATTTGCTGATGGACACGTCTGGAAAATATGCGTTCCTTGGTCATCATAGCTAGCTACCAGTAAACCCACACCATAAGGTCTTCTATCATATCGTTGTGTGCATATTTGCATTTTATTACCTAGCTGATTAATAAGTCTACTTGAAGGTAAATATGCATCATGAGAATATTTGTAATTTAAACATTCAGTCCTCATAAAACGGCTGAGAATTCTAGCATCAGCGGTAAGGCCTGAAATTGTGATTCCAATATGATCATCAATAGTAATAATTTTTTTCTGGTAAGCAGATAATTCAGAGGAAGCTCTCTTCAATGCAATGAGTACAGCATGATTTTCACTTTTCAAACCAACAGTTGCCGACCCCTGATTCACGGCTTCCATAGCATATTCTACTTGATGAATCCTTCCTTGAGGGCTCCATACTGTCACATCACTATCATACTGATTTCTGAACATTTTAATCAAGTTCTTTCAGTTATTCAAAAATATTACCCAGAGAATCCAGAGATACACCGCTTAAACAATCGCTGTGTCACTCACCAGCAGAAACCACAGATTTAATTAATTAATCTATCTCGATGTTCACGAGATCAGATCTCTTCTTCTTATATCTTACTTCTAATTAACATCTAACTAACAGCCTTCCCGGCTTGGGATCGGGTGGTTTCATTGAATACTTATTCTTGATTATTCACTGATTACTTTGAAATGAAACATCAAAGTAAGTTTGACGACTTGACGACGAATATTGTTTTCACTTTCATGGAACTTTTACGTCGTTTACTACTCTGTGGTTTTGTTATCTGTGGTTTTCCATCTAGGCAACATTGCACATTCCATTCATGATTTTAGTCAATTCAAATACTTCATTCAAAAAATCAGGGTACCAATTAAATGTTTTCGGAGCTTTAGCATAAAAACTGATCTCATTAAAGATGAATATTTGTCGATTAATGAGTTTTAAACAATTTTGGTATTTTTAAATTCGTTCTTTATAGTAGGATATCTTGTGCATGTAAACTTGACTTGCGCGTCATACTGTACGCAATGGAGTTGTGTTATGTGTAAATACTCTTCGTATTTAAATACATCATAATCAGGAATATTTAAATTCAACAAACTGAAGTAAACGAATATTTGAGTGAGAGAGAAAGTTATGGAATATTGGAAAATTATAAAATATTTCGAACTTCATGTATGGGTAACGAAATTTTTGGTGACTACTGGAAGATGTTACACATGATATTTATTCTAAAGTGAGAGTCTTGGTTTAATTCCCATCAGCATCACTGTTTTGTTAACTTTATAGCCAATTTCTAAAGTTCTCTTGTTTTTTAAGGAAATTAATGGGACGTTTGATGAAGAGGCAGTCTTGAAAGTTTCTAATGGTTCTCCAAAATCGAAGAAATAATATGGCATCTGAACAGCCCTTGAAGAAGAAACCGAAGATTGAAGGAGTGGAATCGTCTGATGAAACCGACTTCATTGTTAATTTTCCATCTGACAGTGGACTATCTAGCCTAACTACCCTTCATCTATCTCTTCCTGTAAATATAAATGAAGAGGATATCAGTTTGAATAATATCAACCAGCAATTCAACGATAGATTGCCTTGTAGAGCAAGTGATTGTAGTGTGAGCAATAATGAAAGTGAAGATCACACTATTAGTGTAACTAATGACATATTCAGTTTCTCTTATCAATCCAATGACTCTAATATTTCAATTGAACCCGCTCCAAACATCAACTTGTCTAACGAAGTTGTCAATAGTTGGACCACCAATAGTTGTGATCAGATTATTCCAGTTCAACAAATTCCGGAATATGTTACACAGGACTACAGTGAGAATGTGGAAAGTGGTTTGGATATGTTTCAGAACATGCTAGTGAAGCAGTGTCTATGTGGGATATCAGACGAGTTATTTCAAAATCCATTTGAAGGATACCAGCTCATCAATCCTATAGGAATTCGATGTGGTATGTTAACAGAATGGCCTACCTCAAAAATTTTACATTTTCTATCTAATCTACAATTACTTTTCGACATTTATATAAAACAGAATAATAGGGGATTAATTTGTTCTAAAATTTTAGATTTATGTAACAGTATTATGGTCAATGAGTATAATTTGATGGAACAAATATTATCATTATGTGATACTAGGAATAGATATATCAATTTTATGTCTGCAAAAGTAGTGAGTAGTTTCTTTATCATTGCGAAAACAGAGTTGAATAACGAATGGTTGGAAACTTTGTATAGCTTCCTAACTTTAGATAATGTTGATTACATTAAAATGAATTTTACTCTAGAAATAATAAAAAGAGTTGTTGAATGGAAAGATGCTGATACTCACGTATTGGAAGAAAACAATTCGAGTTCATTTGAAAATAAAAGCAACATTGATTGTTCAACTGTACCCTATAATGACTCAGAGAGTTTTGATACCAGCAATGTGAAAGGACTGATTATTAGAAATCTTACTATCAGATGGCAGATTTTAATATCGAAAATTCGTTTTCTGATTGATAATAACAATAATGTACAAGCTCAAACATGTATCATAACATTCTTGGAATTATGGGAAAATACAATATCGGTAAGAAATAATCTGAGTGTAATAGATACTAAACCATTTTATGCACATTTGGAGACTTTCTTATCGTTATTGAATAATTCTCTTCCCTCTATTATATGGAAACAACTGTTATCTTTATTCAACGAAGTACTCTGTTATGGGAGCACCTTAGCACTTCAAAGCTTAATTCCAGATGATACCTGTAGGCTAGCACATTTTGTTATACGTTTTGTTAAAGATCATGCTTTACTAGATAGTTTACCTTACAGACGCAGTGAAGGTTATACGGTCAATAGCTTTGTCGGCACAATACCTAGCACACATCCTTTACAAAGTAATATGGATAAAACTCTGTTACAGAAGATGGTGTTGTTGGTACTTAAATCTGTGGCACTCTCCATAAAAGAGACGAAATCAGACAGTTCAGATTCTAGCATAGGTTCAGATGATTCCGATTACAACCAAGACATGTTGGTTATAGGTAGATCAATGAAAGACGTCTTGAAAAAATTGGATATATTCTTGAAAAATAATCTTGAATTTCATCCTGAAACTCCATTTTCCAATATACTCGTTCATTTATTTAGTGATCAAGACGATTATTTAATTGAATCGATGGTTTGTACACTCGATATAATTGTCGGAATACCAGACAGATGTGCTGTTTATCCAGAATTGTTCAATATGTTGAACCCCTCCTATACTTTTGTGGAATTTTTGAAGGTGGTCGGTCATGGCTCAGATGTTCTTTTAGATTATTTAGTCAGTAATGAGACTTGCTTCTTGTTGTACCTTTTGAGATTCCTTAAGTATGTTCGAAAAAACTGGTCGATTTTTATGCGATGTTGTAGAGAAGCGAGTTTATCTAACACTAATGAATTTGACAGCGCAATGCGAGTTTTAGTTAATTTATACGATCAAATATCTAGGTTAGTGTTAAGGCAACTATTCCCATATAATATTGATCCCATCTTGAGGCTACTCAAAGGGTGTATGAATTTATATGAAGGCGGGGAATACAGTTGATTTTGATAAGTTCATTTAATTTCTAAGAAAAGAATTAAATCATGTAAATTGTAAACAGTTGACTGGTATCAAATGTAATAAAACAATATAATCAATGCTTATTCAGGACAAATAATATCGTTATTATTATTATTATTATGTATAGTTTCCGCATTCTGGAATAGATGCCAGAAAATTTCAAATATTTCAAGACTACAGAATCAGACCAATTTTAAAGCTGGTCAAAGAAACTGGACTTGCCCTAACTATGCTGAAAGATTTTTGTTCTGTTTCTGACCTTCACTTTTATCAAGGGTTTTTCACAACATCAGAAGTATATAGAGAACAGTTTTTTGAAAACTTGTAGATCATAATGAATGGACGGGATCTATTCAACTAAAATATCGTCACAGTGATTCTTCCGATTATATCGGTTATATGAAATGGGACACAACAAATTTTATTACATTTTTGTAGACTCCACATTATTTTACATATGTTTTTTTGACTTCCTCTTACCCAAACCTCAAGTTTCTGGAGATAATAATTCATTTCACTCAAATTACATGTGAAGTTAGTCTTCAATTGTTGTAAATTCCTACTGAAGAAAGTTGACCTCCTGTTTTCACCATTTTTTCATGAGAATCCCAATAACTCATAAGCTGTTTTTGACCAAGGAATGGCATCATGCTGAAGCTATCCAACGATGCAAATATATACTGGTTTACCATTTAAAATAAGAAAGTGGCGGCTGCTTCCGGTATAACCGGAAGCTGCAGAAGTGACATTTTGT
Organism: Coccinella septempunctata; assembly: GCF_907165205.1. NCBI lineage: Eukaryota > Metazoa > Arthropoda > Insecta > Coleoptera > Coccinellidae > Coccinella > Coccinella septempunctata. The sequence goes on along the minus strand of NC_058189.1, from coordinate 34,240,758 downwards.
TTTAGGGAAAACTCCCATGCAAATTTTCAGCACAAAATTCTGATTAGTCCTCTGTAAACATCTAATAGGCCATCTATCATGGGACACCCTGTATATTTCACTAAAATTAATCTCTTGAAATCATTCTCAAAAACTGCTAGACGAGTATAGTTTATACTAAGTCACTTGAATAACTTAGTTATTTCCTTTTTTTTTATGACTGGCTTACAATAAAACATTGTAATTTTTTTAGTTACAGAGTACATGATCTAAAGTCTCAACCAACATTTTGTTCTAGCATTCCCAATCTTTATAGTTAAACTTTATTGGCGCACCGTCTGTCTTTTTGTGAAAGACTCAAATAAAATCCAGTTTTGTTTGCTAACTTTAAAAAAGTTCATATAAAATGATGTATGAATAATTAGTGATTCACATGTGCCTTGTCATTAGATATGCATTTGATCAGCTTTTCCCTATTTCTCTTAATAAATCTTCATCATAAATTTTGAACTAAAATTATTGGGTATTTATAGGTACATGAACAATCAATTTGAAATTCTGTCATTGTCAAAATATCTGCTTGTATTCAAAAGATGCCGCATACATGATTTTTAGCATCTTCCTTTTTCTTTTTTAAAAATGTTGATTTGTGTTCAAGTCCTACATTCCTACCTTAATTTGTTGAATGAAAATAGATTAATCTGCATTCCTTGTTATAGTATGTTTATCCCTCTCGTATGAAGTTGACGCCGACTTTTTTGAAAAACACTGAGATAAATTTTTGACATAATAGAAAATATTGGTTTGTCGAATTTCTAACCTTATTAAAGCTAATAAATTGAAAATTTTGGTTTTTTCGATGAAACTTTCTTGACATATTTTGTAGAACTTACCGAGCGCTACTCAGAACTCTCCTCGGAACTCTCATCAAAACTCTTCTGAGATCAAGTTTTCAAATTTCTGATCTTATTATTGCTGATGATGATGTTTTGTTTTTCGATAAAAGTCATTTGACATATTTTGTTCCACTCGCCGAGCGCTATTCAGAACTGAAATATCTCTTTTTTTTTCTCTCAAAATGATTTTTTCAAGGGCCCAAAAACCTATGTTCTACATTATTGTATTTTTGCAGAATTTTTAAAAACGATCAAGAACTCTAGAACTCTTTCTTCTTCAACGAAAAATAGCACCAGAACTCTAATTTTTTCGAAAAAGGCGGCGCCGAGTGAAGTTAGCGCCACTAATTTGTGTTTCTCATTAGAATCCACTATTTGCCACAACTATACAAAATTTGTATCGGTAATTCCAGAACTCTTTTAAATGTACCCAGAATTTAAAATAAAATTGTGTTTTTAAAAAAAGTTGGCACCAACTTCACATGAGTGTTATGATGGAGTAAATAATTTATTAATGGTGAGAATATCTATTAGACTTTTGTTAGGTCATTGTTCATAAATCATGGAAAAATTGGATTTGGATAGTAAAAGAAACAATGTCAATCTTGTGTTCAACAAAAAATTCAGAAAATTGCTAATCTGAAAAATTAATGTTATTCATTCATCAAACCGTCTGTTCAATTCAATATTGTAGTAGTTGTATGTTATTGTTATGATATTTGGAATTATTACTCACTTTTTACAATTTACTTACTGAGAAACCTTATTTGTATATATTTCCACACTGGATTCAATATACTGCATTTAAGAGTCTTGCAAGTTAGTATTTTTTCAATTTAGGTGATATTTTTTTTTATGCAAATTCAAGTGACTTACTCATAAATCATTCGAAAAATCCAGGTCCTTATTAGAAAAAAACGGAACCTATTGTTTGTTTCATGAGCAATATATCTTAATAATGGACTAGTGAGACCTAAATATAGTGTATTCAGAATAGCCAATGTCTTTCCCCTTCTCCTTTCTAATGGCATACCTGTATATGTAATTCAAACCTGTACTTATAATATTGGTAAATTTAAATTTCATTTGTGTACATTCAATTATTTAAGTTTTTCCTATTTATTGAACATATTTATTCACCTCTGTGTAACAAAATATGTAAATTATAGTTACCTTCATAAAGTTGTAAATATATACGATTGTAAAAATACAATGCAATATCAGAAAATGAAATTCATTATTTTTGTAAGGCTAAATACAGATTAGGTTTAATTGAAAATCTCCAGATTTTGTCAAATAGAGTTAACCTTATTTAATGCTCATTTTGTATAATAAATAGATAATTTTTCAGTATAAATTATTTTTATTGAAAAAAATTAGAAAAGTACTCCTGTAACCTCAGGAGCCTTTGCGTGATCATCCAAGATGATAACCAAAGCGGTCACCCATCCAGAAACTAAGCACAAACAACACTGCCTGGCTCCCAGAAAATATCAATATTTTTTTCAAAAATACATATCCAATCAAGTTGATAAACGCTTAGTATTTGGCTTTGAATAAATGTTTTGACGGTTCCGTTAAATTTTTCATTGGAAAATTTCCACAGTGGGTTTGAACTTGGTGAATAATGAGGAAAAGCATTACATATTTAAATAGCGACTTAAAAATCTTCTATCAGTATTCTTATTTTTCGTGCATTGATGTATCAATTAGAGAAACGGAAACCACCTCTTTGGGTACCTATTTAAATCATCCTTTTCTCAGATCTGAAAATATCAATAGTTTTATTAAAAATGTCACCCATTTTGTTTTTCGATCTTCCATATAATGGACCAATTTATGATAGGATTGGTAGGAGTTTCAATGATCAAGCATAATAAGATTTTTAAAATTGTTTACTGGTCCGACGTCTCAAACGACAAAACATTCGTGTTTTATTAGTAAATTCAGGGGATATGTAGATCAGTCAGTTTATAAGTTTAGAATGACTAATTTTTCAGGAAAAAAAAACTGGATAACTTACGGTAAATATAATAGTTATAATACAGGGATATAATGAAGAGACTATTCAATTCTGGAGAAAATAAAATTCAAGATACAGAACTATGCTAAATGAAACATATAAAAATTAAATTTTATCAGCAAAAGTTATATTAAGCAAAAAGTCGGAAACGAAAGAAATATCTACCAGAAAAAACAAAAAGTGAAAAGAAAACATTTGATATAAATGATGAAGGGAATAATATTACAGGTGATAGGCCGTAGCAGATTGTTTCAACAATTTTTCATTAATAAAGGCAAGAAAAACATTCCAAGGATGAAAAATCATGGTTCTCGTTCTAGGAAAGGTATTTTCGGTTCACAGGTTTAAGGGCAACTGGCTCTTATTGATGATTTTCCTGAATTTCTCAATAATATAATAATTAGTTATGTTTTTCGGGAGATTGAACAGTGCGCTGGATGAAGTGTGCTGTATCTCGCCTTTTCAATTTCTTTTTGCCTCATTTTGTAAAATGAGAAAATGTAGGAACCCACGGAACAAGCATCGAAAAAACTTTTTTTCTACAAGCGTGCGCGTTCAACCTTTTTCCCGCACGCATTTCAAGTTCCAAAGAGTCACTTTTCCCGCACGCAAATCTTATAGAATAAATTAAATTCTATCATGTCTCTATGCACCGAACGTCAACGATGAGTAACCCATGGTAACGACATGCAGAATTACGTCTGTCATTTTATATGAATTAATCAAATGAGATATGATCTGTATCGTGCAATTGATATATTTATATATTTCAAGCGCTTGTAGAAAAAATATTGTTCCTAACTCTTGCGGAAAGTGTCTTGCCCGCACTCAACTGCTTACCCGAACTCTGCTTCGCATCGTTCGGGCAACGGCAGTTTGTGCGGGCAAGTATCACTTTCCGCACTTGATAGGAAAATAACTATTTATCATATTCTTTTCCGTATGAGAAAGTTTACCCATCAAAAATCGTTGCTTTAACGAGCTGAATCTATGACACATAATATGCCAAAATACCCAATTTTTCGAATATCACAGATATTTTTCATTTCTTAATATCAAATTACTCGAAAACAGCGCATTCTACGAAAAGCTATGCAGAATACTAATACAATATTTGTGAGCGTTTTAGGCTTGGGTTCTTAGAATTTCTGGTATTTTTATGGCAATGAAGAAACTGGAAAACGTGGATGAAATTTTGTGTTCGGAGAGATTCATCACATCAATGAAAGACTATATTCCGTTAATAACTCCGAAAATTGTTTTGGTTTTTTGACGATAACTCGATCAATCGGTATTTGGACTATTTTATAGCTATGAACATTCACTCGATCCCTCCACTTTCAAATTCATTATCTTCAAATGGGATGGGAAAAGCGAACTTTTTCTGTAATGCAAACTTCAAAGGTTCATATCTCAGTAATTTCTGATGTTACAAAACGGAATTAAACCGTTTCATAGTAAATTGAAAATACTCAATTTTTGAAGTCCTCATCTGTTCTCGTATATGCTTCAGTTTTTGAGTAATTTGAAAAAATTTTTTTTTATGAAATTCTAAACATTTCTTCTTCCTTGATTTAATTTTTTTTCCAAACTAGACACCAAACTCCGGTATAACTTTGACAGTAGTCAAATGCTGGGAAGTGTAAAATGATTACGTCTATTTTTGATTCGGGCGGGGGTATCGTTAAAAAAATTTACGCTAAAAAATAACAGTAGGGGAGATTAGGGAGCATTGATACATGGGGAGGCTTGATACAGGCTTATATCCGCGGTATGTAGCCGGTTTTCAAAAGTAATATACTAGTGAACACTATTCTCTTGGAGAGGGGCAGTGCGTGACGTTAATCTGTAAGGCTAAGAGTAGTTTGTTAGTGAAATATTCAACGAAGAGTGTTTAGAGGTGAGAAATTGTAAGTATTTATTCATGTTACCTAAAGGTTTTATGATCAAGCATTAATTTTTCGGCATAAACAAACATTTCACTGGGTAATATGCATACAACTACTTAATTTACAGTTTTGTTCGGTTGTCGAAATGTATGGGTATAGAATGAAACCATAAATCACTTTGAAATTTGCTTTCAGGGAGGTTTGAGACATTTCGCATGGGGAGGCCTGATACATATTTCATCTTTAAAAAATATTCCGGAGCTAGTTAGATAAAGGCGTTTTCACCATCCAAAATATCAAGGAGATTTTTAACAACGGGAATTTATCCGTACAATCCCCATGTATTCAACGAGGCCGACTTTTCTTGTGCGGAAGTGACTAACTGACTATTTCCTGATTTTTCTGCACCTACGGGACCAAAGCAAGCCAGTATCATTGCTGACCTACCTACTAGGCTAAATAATCCTAGTACATCCAGATGCATACCAAGCCGAGGCAGAACAAGATCCAAGAAAATAAAACAAAAGAAGTATACGGAAGAAAGAATATGTAGACCGAGGTATTTCGGAGAATGAGGATGTCACTGTTGAAAAATATGACGGAGAGGGCGAAGATGTAGCCTGTATATATTGCAATGGTTCATATTCATCCTCTAGATCAAACGAATTCTGTATCAGTCATAGGCGTAGCCAGGGTTGTGGGGGTTGGGGGGGTTTTTAAATGAAATTTTTCTGATTTTGACATATAAATTGAAACTTTTCGAAACTAATATTATGTAACTATATTATTTCGGGGGGGGGTTTGAACCCCCAAAACCCCCCCCCTGGCTACGCCCGTGGTATCAGTTGTAAGGTGTGCTCGCAATGGTGCCACGAAGAATGTGCCGGTGTTAGAAAAGGCACAAAAATGTTTATATGTGACATTTGCAAGTGATGCCAATGGGGCTTATATTTTCAGTTTGTGTCTCATGCCTCCCAGTACACCGTATCAATCCTCCCATATGTGGGGAGGCTTGAGACAGTTTGAATTTTTTTGTGTTCAACGTTTTGTATGGAATAAGATGTTTTTATGTTTGGAGAATTCTGTATTTATTTTGTTGAACGATTAATTAAAGAATCATGAAATGTTATGAGAGTCCTGTTTCTTCATATAATTCAGTTTCCAAAATAGAAATTCCAAAAAACGTATCAACCCTCCCCAGTCTCCCCTATATTAAAATGTTGAATGTCATAACCCCGTCAATATTTGCACAATTGATTTATAATAAAGCTAATTTTGGAAGCTCTTCTCAAGTGCTTCAAAGAATAAGGTCCTTAAGATTTTTCCCTAATTTGTCTTTGTTTTTATGCTATTTGAAGTTGAACGTTTAAAATTCAGTAGTTTGCGAATACCTACCCAGCTATACAAACTAAGTAGTTTGTCTTGTTTTTTAATAAGCTACAATTTTGTTTATAACAACACTTTTCCGATAAAGCCTAAAATTTTTGAGTTATTCCTAAAAACCCGTTCTAAAATTTGGTTTTTTTTAGGTGGAAAATCTAAGGTTTCAATCGCAAATATAACTCGAAATCTATTGATTTCACAAAAAAAATATTCAATTCATTTTTGCTCAAATTCAATCCTTCTAAATACTTCATGTTGAGCACATGTGCGTAAATTGATAAGATAATTTCAACGTTTCTGGTGAATTAAAATATTATTTTTCGTCAAATAAGACAAGTCAGAATTGCTGAAAATATTACGGTTAGCGCCGCGGACTTTGAAGATTTCTACGAATCAGAAATGTCTCAAACCTGCGGCACTTCTACTTACAACTCTTCAGGAGAAGAAGAGGGAGGAAAAGTTCCAACTCCTCAGGAAGCTGCTAAGAAAAAAAAGCGGAAGAAAAAACCAACAAGTAGCGCTAAAAACACTAAGAAGAAAAACGATAATAAATCCCCTGAGATTATTTTCAAACAACCTCAATTACAGATAAATAACCCAAAAATGAATATACACAGAAAGAAAATAAACAGTCAACATATGTCCAACAGACAAAGATAAATCCAACACCGAATAATTCGATTCCCACACAAATGGAAATTGATAAGGAAGATTATACACAATCAACTTCAACAAAAAATACACAACAACAGACACTGAAAACCAAAACAAATCCGCCTACGAAAACAACAAACAGGAACTTCTCTGCTAGGATGAACGAGATAAAGAAGATGGAATATGCGAATTTATATTATATTAACACAGAAAACGCTGAAATGGATAGAATTCAAGTGTCAACTATTTGGAATGCGAAATTTCCGTCATCCCGTGAATAGGGAGTGGTGAAATAGATAATCCAAATACCTGATAATAATTTTATTAATTAAAAGAAATCTATCAAAAATTGATCTGACTCCTGACCTTGGAGCTAACCATCTTGCAATGGTGATTGACTTTGAGATGAACCTGGAAAATGTGGAAATAAGGGAGGAAATTATATATAACTGCAAAATGAGCAGATTAGACAGAGAATCAATGAAGAAATTAACGAATTTCTTGAACAGAACGAGAATACACCAATTGATGAACAATATATCGAAGTATTCAACAATCGTCTATCAGAAACCATAAATAAGACACACTCCAATTAGTAATAAACATCCCTTCCTTCATGAACTCCCCCCATACATAATAAAGCTGATTAAATATAAAAGAAAATTATACAGGGAATACTGCTTGAATAAAGATGTAAACTTCAAGAGAGACATAAACAGATATAATAAGAACATCCACCAAATGATACGCCAATATAGAGAAAGTAAATGGATCGATGCATGCAAAGATATGTAATATCTTTGGATGCATGTAATAAAATAAATGAATCAAAAGGAAAAAATTTTACCAAGAAGTAAATAAATTATCTAAGTATAAATGTCGTCAGAAAATACCAACTATAGTAGTAAATAATATAGAATATAAAACGGATGAAGAGAAAGTCGTGGTATTTGCAAATTATTACAAAAACATGTTCAGGTTTAAAGAAGATAACAGCTTTGATCAAGAGAATCTACAAAATATAAACTGCTGGTATGCTCGTTTCTTCCATAATTACAATGACCCAAGAGGTAATTACACAATAGACGAAACCCACTATTATGAACTACTTCACAGGAGCAAAAACAGCTCTCCTGGAAATGATAATGTTTCATGGCTGGTGGTAAAAAGAAGCTAAGTGAAGCAACACATAAACACCTCATCAAAATCTTTGAGTACTGCATGAATAATTGTCTATTTCCAGAAATATGGAAAACAGGTCTCATAATAAATGTTCCAAAGTCAAAAGCAGGAAACAATAAAATTGAAAACCATAGGCCTATCACGCTGCTGCCAGTATTGGGAAAATTGTATGAGAAAATAATAAGAAAAGCTCTATCAAGTCATATAGAAAGCTGTATGCCAACATTTCAATTCGGGTTCCAGAACAAGAGATCGACTATACACCCCTTAACAATCTTGGTATCTAACACGCAGAACGCCTCCTTGAGGAATTACAAAACTACAGCACTGAGTTTTGATATACAGAAAGCTTTTGATAGCATGTGGCATAAAGGATTACTATGTAAAATGTACAAAAAAAACGTCCCTCCACAACTTATCAGAATATGCCAACAATTCTGAATGGAAGAAGACTAGCAGTTAAAATCGGGCCTTGTATCTCTGGGTATTTCCAACCTGAACAGGGTACACCTCAGGGAAGTCCCCTTTCAACTCTTCTCTTCAATTTTTTCTGCCACGATATGATGCCTGCAACTCTCCCAAATGCGTATGTATTACAATATGCAGATGATACTATACTAGTAGCTCACGAGAAATCCGTCAACAACTGCATCAAGAGTAGTCAACTTCTATCTGACAAGATTTGTCCATGGTTCCAATTGTGGAGAATGAAGCTAAATGCAGACAAATCCCGTTTCATGATTTTTCATCATACACATTAGCCCCAACATCACCATCTATATGTATTAACGGAGTTAACATTGGACCAACACCCTCAATGAAATATCTGGGAGTGAAAATTGATAATAAGCTCAACTTCAACCTATACAGACAAAGACAGTAAAAAAGAAAGCGATCTATAGAGCCAAGTATTTTGCCAAACTCATACAAAGGAAACAAGGAATTAATTTGAAAAGTGTCGCCAAAATTTATAAAACTATCTGTCGACCTCTACTAGAATATGCGCACCCAATATATATAAATTGCAGAACTCCAGCATTGAAAAATCTCCTTGTGGCAGAAACAACCTCACTAAGAATCATCTCCAGAATCAGGCATCCCAGTAATGCTCTTCACAACCCACCTAATTCAATGTTATATTCTAGAACTCAGATTGAACCAATCAACAACATATTCAATAAACTAAATAAAAAATTTTACACCAGACTGAAGGAAAACACGGTTATAGCTGATCTATACCACAAAGATGAACACACAACAAATAGAAAATACCCCACACAAATCCTATTGGAGGCACAAGAGAAAATTTAGTTTTTTTTTTTATTGATAAATATCATATGTACGTATCCATTCAATAAGTTAGAACATAGCATTTACTCAAATTTGTAATCACTGTAAATTATGGGCTGAAGAACCTCAGGTCGATGGCCATTAAACTTTCTCTCTCTCTCTCTCTCTCTCTCTCTAACTACTTCTGAAGGTAATTTTGACTTTTGACTTAACATATCCTGTCATTTAGATTGTTTATAAATAAATAAATAATAAGAAGCAACAATTATTTTTGGGTAAACTTTGTCAAAAAAAAGTACAAAAAATAATTTGCCGCAGAAATTAATTTTTTTCACATCAGATGTTCCCTGGATTCCGATGTATAAACCTAACGGCCCTCCACTACTTTTAGTCATCCAGAGTCTGAGTTTGGGGGTGGGGGTTGTAATGGTTCTAGGCAAAGATTATAGAATTAATAACTCTATAATCTATAGCTATCTCTATAATCTTTATCATTTTTGCCTAAAGAATCTGAACGAAAGCGTCCCACCTCTCCTCTCACGTATGCTGACTGTAGTTCAGAGTTCAGCTTACCAAAGAGGATCTTTGAGCGTACTGAATTATGAAAAAATAATATCAATCATAATATCAAAGAGGTTATAATCTTTGATAATGTGGGACATATGCAGAAAAGATAAAGGTGGGTTTCGTTTTCGGAATTGGGCTACATGACTCAAATATGATCTAATCTTAGTTAATGATATTAGTGTTCTATGTTAATGATAATCCCAGCATTTAAAGGAGGCTGAGCTCCGTTGGCTATTTACGAGTTCATTTCAATTTAACGAATTCGTGGTAAACTCGAATTCTGGAATCTTTGTGATTTTGCTGTTAAGGGTAATACTGGATCGGAAATATAATGGATGGAATAGAGGAAATTAAACATTGCGACACACTATTGTACATTAGATTTTGGGAAATAATTTCAGTCAGCTGGAATATCCTGGCAAAAAATAACTCTCATCTCCACGCTGGACGATTCGTTCTCAGTGAACATAAAATTTATTCTGGAAACCATTATTTCCAAAAAAAAATCAATTTCAAAAAAAATATCACTCTTAATTACATTGAAAAGATCTAATTGATTGACTGCTTATACTTGAATCCATTGCTCATCAGAATTTTAGACTCCTCGGTTCAAATGATCACGAGCCGCCTTTGTTTGACAGTTCCGTTCAATTCTGTCAGGTTAATCAATAGTTGGGGAGCCGACGATGCTAAATAATCGGGATTTACTCGTGCGTCGTGGAAACCTAGTGCATTTTGAAGATTAGATGGTAGAAAAGGGTTCTAAGAAGTATGCACTTTCAGCGGTGGGGAAAGCGTATGCAGGTTCTCAAAGATGTAAAAAAAAATCGTCAGGTGTACATACTCGAGCGTGTCAGATTAAGATAATAGGTAGAGAGTATTGAAAATGCATTTGCGCTTGCTCTGTACAGTTCACAACCGTTGTGAACCACTCTACGAACCAAAGAGTATCAGTATCAGTTGTTACTCTTTGCTACGAACAAACCTATTGTATATGCCCTACGTGTCTCTGATAATGAATTCACGCTTATCTAACAGTTTGCGTGGTGGGGTTGGCCGTACGGAAGAGTTGAAAATGGTAAAAAACGAACGTGTCAGATTTTTGGAGGATATGTTAATTGGAACCAAAGGAAGCTACTTTTCAAGGGACTGGCTATTTGGAAATGACGCAAGGTCACAGCGGTCCTTTGAAAATGTAAAAAAAATCGTTACTTGTACATACTTGACCATGTCAGATTTTCATGCAGATGGTTAATCTTGGTGTTGTAGACGTGTTGACCCATTAATTTGGCACTAATCAGGGGGGGGGGTTTCTTAATCTGACACTTTGAAGATGATGAGAATGCCTTTTTTTCGAATATCTCCTTGCCTGTACCTCTACCTCTTTGTATTCATTATGAAAATTGTAGATAATAAAATTCTATACAACTTCCGTCTGAAGCAATTTGGCCTCCTCTGAACATTTTTTTTGAGTTAGAGGGCGATAAGGGCGAGGAGCTTAGCCACACATACGAAAGTTCAAGGTCAATGTAGAAACCCAAACCCAGTCTAATGTGCATTAATCGCCATATATCTCAAAAACTTTTGAATGTAAAAACAAAGCTTGAGACAAAATTTGTAGGAAATTTTGTGCTCTACAACTTTTATAATGAATGCGGAAAAGATTTGAAGCCCAGGGGAGGAGATAATTAAAAAAAAACTGATTTTGGTGACTTTTATGGCCAATTTTTATTGTTTCGGATTGCTGAAACTGTCGCAGATTATATTTTTTCCGTTATTCTTGAATCATTTGCTTCAAAATAAAAAAAACGCCAACGCACTCGATAATGTACACGTGACGTTTTTTTTTTTGCAACTTTGGCGTCCTCCCACACATTTTCGTCACGCTCAAATTGTCAGATTAAGAGAATAATATATACTTTTCAACATTCAATTAACCACATATAAAGGGTGTTTCAAATTACGCGGTTTTTTAAAAAAATAAATAAAACATATAATTTGCAGTCGTTTTCAAAAACTTTTTATTGGTAATTGAAGTATCAGTTATGACATTTATGTACGAAAAATAATATCTGCCAAATGACCTCTTCTTGCAGCTCCACAGACGTGTAAATTTTCAATGAAATTTTGACATAATTAAGGCTCTAACTCACTGATGACACGAATAATTTCATTCTTTAGTTCGAGAAGCGATTATGGATTATTCTTATAGACCTGGCTTCTCACATAATCCCCAAAGAAAATAGTCCAACGATGTCAAATCACATGATCTTGGTGGCCAATTGACATCAGCGTTTATGGAGATTATTCGTCCCGGTAATTATTGTTTCAATAAATCAATTGTGTCATTTGCAAAGTGAGGTGTAGCGCCATCCTGTTGAAACCAAATGTCCTCTTTATCAATATTTATTAATTCAGGCCACAAAAATTCGATTATCACCGAACCAGTCTTTTGAAATTTGTTAATAATTCGACCAACAGTGCTTTCAGATGGACGATTATGTAAACCATAAAATTCATGTAATTTTCTGAAAACACTTTTCACAGAACGCTGATTTATATGAAATAATTCAACAATCTGAACGCGTTGTTGTATCGGGTACGAAGCCATTTTTATAAATGTCATCATACTTTTTAAATGTAAAAAAATCCAGACAAATTCGGTGCGCCATCTATATTTTATTTATTCTTAAAAAAAACCGCTCAATTTGAAACACCCTTTATCTTAATCTGACACGCTCGAGTATGTACAATAATCGTTTTTTTTTTTACTATTCTGACAGGCTGTCCTAGACAACTCCTCTCTACAGGGTCCAAGGTATCTCTCCTTGTATTCACAGCCGTCTATAGCCTTAAAGACGGCTGTGTTGTATTAATCTGACACGCTCGAGCAGAGACAACTTGTCTCTGCGCTCGAGTAAATACCGAATTTCCCTCTTCGGCTCTCCAACTACTGGATCAACTTAAATCTCGGTTTAATACTGAACTGAGCAACTGGACCTTAATATCTGCTCTATAAAGAGGGAAAAATGAAAAGGAATTTGAAATCATCAAGCAGAAGTTATCTAATGAGAATCGGGGATTCAAATTAGTCTGGATGATTTTCCCGAATATGGATCGAAATTAAATGATTAAATGATTTTATACAGTATGTGTTTCGACAATAATAGGGGTACACGTTTACCCCTCATTTTTAAGTTCCGATAGAATAGAAAATGTTCTCTGTATATCAAGCATTCGATATGTTGAGAATGTTGCATAAGTATTGCATTTTGTGTATACAGGGTACAGGGTGAGTTAGAAAAAGAAAGTTTCTCAGAAAAAGGTTTTATTTCAAAGAACTATATCCTGTATTCTGGAGGAACGTCGGTTGATTTTCTTAAGTTTTTATATTATGTGCGTTTTAAGGACTCCGGAATATAGCCATCAACTTCAGCATAGGTTTCAGGACTCGTTTGTGGGTTACAGGTTTGAAAGATCGCATTTTTATTATGACTAGTAATACATAACTTGAGGGGACTTAGGATGAAGAGGTTTTTACGGAGTTAGAAGAGGATGTGTAGATCACGAGATATAGGAGTCAGTTTTAGGCTGAATTATTGAAATAGTATTCGAAGAGATTGCGTTTTCTTTTTAGTTTAGAAGCGGTTAAAAGTCGATTTTAAGTGTTTTATGAATAAATGATTTTGGAATAATAAGCGATCTTTAGGTATGATAGAAGCGAAATCGAATAAGAGCAAATCGTTTGCTACGGAAATGTCTGGAATTTGTAAAAAGTTATCCGCCAATCATATCATATCATCATCATCAGGCTCGAGAGACGATTGCAGAAAAAGACCTCTCCTTCAAGAATAGGACCGAATCTACATTTTTCTCTTTCAGAAGGCTTTGAATTTTTCTGTTTTAACATCTTAAAAATAATCCCCCTTGTGGCCCTTGTCGCTCTTCCATTGACTAGTGGTGAAGCCCATAGATAATAGATAGTTGAAGCTACAGAACACTAATATAATAGAGAGTTGAAGTGTGCACAATGATTACAACACGTAAACGTTATATTTGACGTTATTTGTCACGTTAACGTTTACGTTCAGGCTAACGTTCTGTGCGCACTTCAACTCTCTAATATATGAAGCCGTAGATACAGTCTATCTCAGAGATAGAGGTTAGAAGAGATATATCTCTGGTCTATCTACGGTTGAAGCCGAGAATATAGAAGAAGATTTGTACATCTATGATTTTCGTTTACCTTTCATAACCTGATCAATTCAAATTTTAATTTTGATTTTTTATTTCAATATTAATCAAAGAGTAACAACAAGTCGTTACTCTTTGGTTTATCAATCAAGCACCCTTTCTTTTTGTCATATCCTTCTTATTCATCTCATTTTCATCAAGATCCATGCGAAATTTTGTATTATGAAATTTTTTGTCCATAGTCTCACAAAATGTGCACCAAGAATCGGATACTTAGCAGAATTAAACGGAAAACCAAATGTGAGTGTACAAACCCCACTGGTTATGCTACATACCCAAGTAAGTAGGACCATACCCCGTTTAAAATTGCTTTTTATGAATACAAATTTGTAGGGAGGACAAGTACCCCACATAACTCACGAAGTCCTTAAATTGGTCAACAGTAATCCACACATCTTACAGATTCCTTTGGTTAGTGTTTATAACTTCAAAGAAGCGATGGAGTATTTTGATGGAGCTATAAACGATTTCATAGGTTTGTGTGAATTCCATTATTTTCAGTTTATTAAATAATTATGTTCCTCCAGGAAGTGCAGAAAGTATTTGTTGTCTAACTCTGCAAGATCCCAGCAATCTCACGCAACAAGGACATAATGCTAAAGGAAAAATGCCAATTTGGACTAAAAATGGAAAAGTCTATTATGATAGTAAAACCTATATGGATACTGTCATGTCTTTTATGCCGGATATGTATCATTTGTTATCGGATGGAGATACAAATCAAAGCAGCCCGCATAAGCGTTTAAGTAAAGCAGTTGATAATACAATTTTATTTCATAAAGAATGTTTAGAAATACATAGAAATTGTGAAAAACTGAAGGATTCACTTATTATTGCACCTATTGCTGGAGGATATAGTATTCCACATAGAAAGAAATGCTTGGATAGTATGTTGAATGATGATATTGAAGTTGGAGGATATTTGATTGATGGTTTACATAACAATGGTCCAGAAGTGGAGTTTTTGTCTTTCACAGATGTTCAGCCTATTGTAGAGTTCTCAATTGTGGGTAGTTTTCAATTGCATTAATTCTTGAATTTAATTGATTTTATTTATTCAGAATAACTTACCTTGCCAAAAATTACGAGCTGTTCAAGGCTGCTGGAATCCAGTTGTTGTAATAAAATTAGTGAAACTAGGTGTGGACATATTCGATACTTCATACTGTAGAATGTTGACAGAGAGATCAGCTGCAATGACATTTCCAATAGAGAGTTCTGAAGAAAGTCCATCTTATGAGATAAATCTTCGCCAATTGAGGTAATTACCCATATAGAGTTGTTATAGGATGAACTAATCTATAATCAGAAAAAGATGAAGAAACATTGGACAATTACCAATTCATGTTCAATCTTGAAGAATGCCCTATCGGTGGGGTAAAGTATTTGAAGAAATCACAAATAATTATGAAAGTTTGATATGCTTTATAATTACTATTGAATAATACAAGGTTTCAGCATTAACTGTATTAACATATACAGTTGTGTAGATGAGTTTGGGAGATCCCTGACAAGGTTAAATGAGACCTGAAACCATTTTCTTTCTGTTGAGTGGCGATGGTTGGCTAGTTTGATTCAGATCATTTCATTTGATGATTTTTATTTCAATGGATATTATGTGTCTGAACATATTTTGTCAGTCAGGACATTCCGGCAGCCTTGTATCACAACTGTGGCCTCCATAGCACCTCCAAAGGTTTGGAAAAAAAAAATTATTAGTCCAAGAGGATCTTAGAAGCCTTCACTAGAAAACCAATTTTAATTTTTAAGTCATCTTTAGGATGAAAACTGAAAAGTAATTTGGCCAAGAAAAATTTTAACTATGTATATAAATACTGTTTGTAATTTTTTTGCTGTAGAAGTGTAAAAAAAAGGTGTTTGATTTTTACAGAAATGTTCTCACGGAAATACTAGAAAATAGAGTATATTTAAAGAATGAAATTCGATTTGGCAACCGCGAGAAAAAATCGAGAACTTTGCAGGACTTCCGCCATATTGGAATTTTTTATCCATTCCACACCATATCTGGGTTTAGCACCAGGTACACTGAAACAAATATTGCTGAAAAATTACCTTATACTCCCTGTATCTCGCATATGTTTTGAAAACAGGATACACGAATATGATGAGGCAATAATGTTTCTCCTGATCTCATCCACAAGACTATTATATGTTTATCCAGTTTATGGTGAAACACCCTATATGTATCTGAAACCAGATGTGAGACAAGATAAAATATAATGTTTGGGAGAAGTAAAAGTAGGCACTTTGATGAGTTCTTTCTTCATAGGTATATAGATGACTTTCAACCAATTTTGCAAGGATGCCAGTGCCTAGCTTGTTTGAAATATTCTCGAGGGTATATCCATCATCTGCTATCTGTACAAGAATTACTAGGACCTGTTTTGATTATGATGTGAGTATATTCTAAGGCTTATTTTTTACTGAGAGGGCCAAAAACGGTGAGTGTCGCCCATGAGCAAAAATATGACGTGAATGAGAGCAGAGAGATGCAGACGAATAGTCTGCATCAAAAAAAAACTCAGTCCCAAATGTAAATGTAGTAATTTGCATTTACTAACATCGTCGTAGATAGGTAGGGGCCAGGGTGAGCACGCTTACTCCCCTGGGTGGGGAATTCTCTTCAATTTGGGTTATTATTGCAAATGTATAAGTTTAAACTTAACGACTGCCAGTTTCATTTATGAATAAATTCGCTGCAGAAACTTCTCAAATAAGGTTTTTAAACTTTAAAATAACTTCGTTTTTCGCGCTCAAAATGGCAACAGCGCCCCTTAAACTGAGTTCTCTTCATAGATAAGAAGTGGTCCTAAGAAGGAGAGGCTCGACTTCTGAATGAGATGCAGTGACATAGGGTACTTGCAACTGATAAAAAATGACGTTATGTCTTGTTTACCAAATAACAGCTGGTAATTTTCATCGAGAAGAAATAGTAAAGGAGGTGCAATAGGATATCGGAAATAATCGGATCCTTCCGATAATAATAATAATAATTAGGGATTAGGATAATGAGAACTGGTCTTAATAGTAAGAATCTGATAAAAGCGATTAACACCTACGCTTGCTCGGCGCTGAGCTATTCATTTGGTATCATCTCTTGGACGACCACCGATTTAGCAGCTTTACAAAGAAAAATAAGGACGATGCTGACTAAACACAATAAATAACACCCCAAAAGCTCAATAGAACGGACAGAGCTGCCACGACATCTTGGGGGTAGAGGAATTGTTGATTTGTCCAACCGTATGTCCCAGGAAATTGAAGGACTTCGAAAATATTTCCTGAGCAAGGCTGCTTCGTCAGAACTCCATCGAGTAGTTTGTGTTGCTGATAGTTCTACACCGTTGAAGCTACAACAGAATCACTTGGAAGCCGTCGAACACTCTGCAGAAAGTAAAATGCAGAAACTGATTGGCAAACCTTTGCATGGAAGGCACCAGAACGAGGTCAACCATGATTACGTCGACATATCTGCGTCGAACTACTGGTTGACTTCCGGAAGGTTGTTTCCTGAGACAAAGGGCTTCATGCTCCCCATACAGGATCAGGTGATTCCAACAAGAAATTACATGAAATATATCGCCAAGGATGCCTCAGTGGCGGACGATAGCTGTCGTTATGGCTGTGCGACACATGAAACTATCCAGCACATCACCGGAGGATGTCAGAAGTTCGCGAGCACGGAGTACAAAAATAGACATGATGCCGTTGCCAAGATTCTTCACCAAGAATTGGCACTAAAACACCAACTTCTAAGTTCGAAAAAGGTTCCTTATTACAATTAACATCCGGATGCTGTATTGGAAAAGGAACATCACAAGCTCTTCTTCTTCTTCTTCTTCTTCTTCTACGTGCGGTGCCCCACCGGGCTGAACTGAGGCCTCGTGACACATTGTTCGTCCTCATCATCACAAGCTCTACTGGGATCGCACGGTTCTCACAATAGACCAGACCTCATATTGCTCAATAAGGATGAGGACAGAGCACTATTCATCGATGTGGCGATTCCAAATAATAACAATCTTCTAGATAGGCACACTGAAAAAATTTCAAAGTTCAGAGATCTCGAGGAACAAACCAGGAGATAGTGGAAGTTGAAAGATATCAAGACCATCCCTATTGTGATATCATCTACAGGCCTGATACCGAAGAAACTACTAGAGAAATTGAGGAAACTTCAGTTGGACGAAAATATCTATAGAGTCATGCAGAAGGCGGTACTGCTGGGAACGGCGAGAACTGTACGCAAGTACATGGGAAATTCAGAGGAACACCGTCTGCTCCGACAGGAAGTGCGGGTGGAACAGGAATCCAACCGACGGCAGGGAGCCGAGGAGCGACCCGGAACCGACCACCACCACGACAGAGCTTAATCCTTTTGATATCTGAGATATATGGGATGAGTGAATTTTCCTCTGGAGAGGAGTGTGAAAGCTGCAAGGCTAAAGTCATCGGTATCATCTCTTGGACCACCACGGATTTAGCAGTCCTACAGAGAAAAATAAGGACGATGCTGGCAAAACATAATAAACAACAACCCAAAAGCTCAATAGAACGGACAGAGCCGCCACGACACCTCAGGGGTAAAGGAATTGTTGACTTGTCCAACCGCATGTCCCAGGACATTGAAGGACTTCGAAAATATTTCCTAAACAAGGCTGCTTCGTCAAAACTCTATCGAGTAGTTTATGATAGTTCTACTCCGTTGAAGCTACAACAGGACCACCTGTAAACTGTCGAACACTCTGCAGAAAGCAAAATGCAGAAACTGATTGGCAAACCTTTGCATGGAAGGCACCAGAACGAGTTCAATCATTATTACGTCGACATATCTGCGTCGAACTACTGATTGACAAGGATTCCGACAAGGAACCACATGGAATATATCGCCAAGGATGCCTCAGTGAAGGACGATAGCTGTCGTTATGGGTACCACTCACGAGGCGTTTTCTCGGGACTATCAGGTAGAGCATCGATGCCGAAGAGGATCCCATCTGGCGATCTGATGCTAGGCTATGTTAGGTCCGCCACACACGAGGCTTCTACTCGGGACTAGGAAACTTATTCGAGTGTAGCATCAATGAATATCACTCGGTCGCCCGAGTACGAGAAATATCCAGATGTTGGGGATGCCGATAGTAGGGGCTGGTCGGCCACACACGGGGACTTATGATGGGTATTCCTCGATAGTCCCTATCGTATAGTCCAGAGAAAACGCCTCGTGAGTGGTACCCATTGTGGCTGTGCGATACATGAAACTATCCAGCACATCACCGGGGGATTTCAGAAGTTCGCGGGCACGGAGTACAAGAGTAGACATGATGCTTTAGCCAAGATTCTTCACCAAGAATTGGCATTGAAACACCAACTTCTAATATTGATGTCATTACTCCTCATATGGAAGTAACGATGAGACAAACTCCTTCACTTGCTCTGAATGCCAGTTTTTAGTGGCTCTTTTTTGCCGGTAAGTGTAGAAATGAAGCCTTTTAAATTTTAAATACCCATATTCTTTCATTTTTTGAGTACTTAAAAAAAGTGTTTCAGGGAAAAGGTTGAAATTATTCTTTTCAAATGCGAAGTTTTGAGACCTTCCATAAAAATACTTCACATTATCGTGTTAGCGATAATTTTCCTTTCTCGGTATTCCCCCACCATAGATACTGAATTTTTAAGCAATAATAAAACTACTTTGATCTTCCCAGAACCTCAGCCTTAAAATAAAAAAATTCTGACTAAGACAATCTTCACTAAGGAGAATCCATTTAAGTTGAGAACTACTAAATTACAAACGCAAGTAAAAATTTGTTTGAACAAAATCATTGAATTTCAATTCATGTCATTAAATTGTGAATAAACGAGGTGACAAAAAGCAGAATTAACGGTAATTATTGCTATGCTCTCACTTATACAGCGTGATTGAATTTTTGGGAGTACTAGCAGCAATGTTGAACTGAATACCTTGTTCAATGGTAGGAAAATGGTATAATAATAATAATAATAATAATAATTTATTGATCCTGTAGACAACACAGTGTATAGGACAAGTCATTGTAAAAATTATTCAATCCTCATTAACAATAGAGGACAATCCTGATAAAATTCTACAACAGAATAATAACATTTGGATAGTAGTATGTTCTTGACTTTTATTTTGAATGGTGTAAAACTGAGGGACTTCAAAGTTTTAGGCAGGCAGTTGTACATTTTGATACTCTGATACAAAGGAGAGTTCTCAAACTTACGAGTTTTATGCTTCGGTAAAAGTAAAATATCTTGATTTCTAGTGTGATAATCATGGTAATCAGATAATTTGGCCCATTCATTAATATTTTCTTTAGCATAGAGCAAACATCTGAACATGTAAATATATGGCAATGATAGTAAGTTATGTGCAATGAAAGTTGGTCGACAGGAAGTGCGTGCAGACAAATTGAAAATTCTACGTATAATGAGCGACGAAAGCTCTGTTGAAATCAACACAGCTACCCCAGATTATGATATTATAGGAAAGGTGACTGAAAACAAGGCTATAATAAACTTGAATTAACGAACTGAGGGGTAGCGTATCCCTTACTCTATTGATTTCATAAAATGAAGAATTTAGCTTCTTGCAGAGCATATCAACATGTGCAGACCAGCTCATTTTCCTATCCATATATACACCCAAAAATTTAGTACTGGCAGTAGATGTTATCACTGTATTAGAATGACGCATTATTAAACTGTCATCAGGACCATTTCTCGATCAGAAGTAGATACAGACTGTCTTGTTCACATTTACCACAACTCTGTTTGCCCGGCACCAACAAACGAACTGACCTATAATTGCCTCGCAAGCCTGGCGAAGCTCCTCCCTACTCCGTGCCAAAACCACTACCGATGTCTCGTCGGCAAAAGAACCAGCAAAAAAAGAGATATGTGAATAGGCAAATCATTAATGAACAATAAAAATAATAGTGGTCCCAGGATGGAGCCCTGGGGAACTCCACAATCAATAGGGAACTTTTCCGAATAGGTGGAACCAACTCTAACACGCATATATCTCGGATTGAGGTAGCTACGCAACCAGTCAAGAAATATTCCCCTGAACCCTAGGCTGTAGCATTTAGTTAAAATAAATTCAAACGATAGTGTGTCGAAGGCACAAGAAAAGTCAAAAAACAGACCTGCAACATGTGAGTTGCTATCCATACCCTGGTACACGGATTCTATGAAACTAACGTCCAGTTTCATAATCAAATTTAAAGTCACTTTAAGCTTAAAGCTTCCTTTAGTGTCATTTTTAGTAGGGTTAAAGGAAGCTTCAAAATTAAAGCGACTTTAGGTTAGATTATGAAACCGGCCGCAAGCGCAGCCGTCTGCGTTGACCGGCCACTCCTGAAGCCATGCTGAGCTGGACTCAGTATTTTAAACTTATTTAGGTATTTCGACATTCTAGCAAAAACTATTTTCTCAACGATCTTAGATAAAACGCTCAAAATAGAGATAGGACGATAGTTAGTGATTTCATCCAGGTTGCCGCCTTTATGTATCGGTATTACAATGGATTCCTTGAGGGCATTGGGAAATCTACCAGTGGATATTGAAAGATTGATGATATGAGCCAGGTGATCACCTATCACCTCAGCAATGGATTTTACAACTTTAGTTGAGATATAATTTAATCCTACGCATTGCTTGTTTTTTAAATTCTTGATTGATTCCAAGACATCAAATTTAGTTACTGGGTAAAAAAAGAAGGTATTTTCAATTAACGGTGCAGTGGTGCAGGAAACAGACAGGTGATCACCATAACTATTCTTCAATTTTGCTTTAGCCATTGTGGTGAAGTGATCGGCAAACTTACTGACCAGCTCTGAAGGACTGTCATATTTCACTCCATCCACCCTAATAACTACTGGGTCATAAGATCGTTTTTTCCCACTAGTGAATGAGTTGACTATACTCCACAGTGCTTCACTTTTATTATCCGATTTCTCAATAACTGAACTGTATAGTACCTCAATTTAGCAGATTTTATTAATGATTTGTGAAGCAGTTTTGCATTTTTATAATTGATTGAAGTGGACGGTGAACGCACCAACGTATGAATCCAATATAGATTTTCTAAATTTTGTTTACTTTGTTGAATTTCAGCCGTGAACCCAACTCTTTCGCGCATTAGTGGAAAGGATTTTCTTAAGTAAGGAAAACTATTTGAGTAATGATACGTTTTAAGTACTTCTATAGCAGTTTTTCGGCCATTGTTGTTCTGAGAAATATGAAACACCTCCAACGAAATCTTTTTCGCGAAAATCCTTATAAATTAAAAGCAGTTGAACTTATATCAAAGATGGCCCTTTGTAGAAAGTTCCTTTAAGTGGAATTTCTCAAGTGCCCATAAAATATCATTTGAAATAAGAAAGTAGTGTGGTGTTTCCGGTATAAACCTAAGTTCCCTTTTATGGAAATATTTCAATCAGATAGGCCAGTGTACAAAAATCCTCTATACAAATTTTCATTTCGATATTGACGAATTTCCAACTCGATCAGATCAAAAATAAACATCTGAATGGGTGACCGCTCTCGTTACGTATTCGAACCACCGCACTGAAGCTCCTGTTTCAAATCACAGCTTTCCCATTTTTTGTTATGTATAGTAGTATGCTTTTATGTCTCATGTTAGAAGGGAGGGTTCTGGAGTTTTTTGGAGATCATTCAGGTCGCTCGATGTGGTAGATTCGGGAAAATCTGTACCGGATCGTTTTAGGGATCCTGATGAGTTCAACGCTTATTTTCAGTCGGTGTTCACCCCACCAGGCTCCTGCGCAGAAACAACTAAGTATTATTACTCCAATAAATTCAATCCCAACATTGAATTTGCATTCAAACCAGCTAGTGCGCAGGAGGTTGGAGATGTAGTCTGGAGTCTTGGTTCGAATGCACAGGGAATTGACAACATATCTGCTAAAATGCTCAAGCTATTACTCGACGTTATTCTGCCTTTCTTGACGCATATTGTAAATGTTTGTATTGAATCCGCATATTATCCGGCTGCTTGGAGGTACTCTGTTGTTAATCCCTTACCCAAAGTAGCAAACCCTGAATCTGTATCCGATTTTCGGCCGATAAGTATATTGCCTGTTATGTCGAAAGTGCTCGAAAAGATATTATATCGCCAACTTTATGATTATGTCACAGTCAATGGAATTCTCACTGCCGCGCAGTCGGGTTTCAGAAGGGGATATAGTACTACCACACTGCTGTTGAATATAGCAGATGATATTTTGAGATCATTGGATAGGGGTCATGCTACAATTTTAACTTTACTAGATTTCGCCAAGGCTTTTGATACCTTGGACCATGATCTGCTATGTGCCAAATTATATTATTTTGGTTTTGATAACGCCGCTTTAAGGTTTTTCAAGTCTTATCTTTCTGGTAGATATCAGAGGGTTCGACTGCATGGAATTTTTTCTGAATATTGCCAGATAACTTCGGGTGTTCCTCAGGGTTCTATTCTCGGCCCTCTCCTGTTTTTGATATATATAGCGGATATGTATCGAATAGTCAGATTTGTATGTATTTATTTTTATTGCGATGACGCTCAGGCTCGCCTTTCCTTTCACCCCTCTCTTATTGACCAAGCTGTTGAGCAAATAAATCATGATTTGTCGGAGATTGTGAAATATTGTGAGAAAAATAATTTGAAAATTAATGTCGGCAAATGTTCCTATCTGCCATTCTTTCCCAGAAATGCAATCATGATGGCCGATGTCCGGATGGGAGGTGAATCGGTTCCCTCCTCCAGTTCCTGCAAAAATCTTGGAATTGTATTTGATTGCCAGCTGAGATTCAGGGAACATATATCACTGATACTGAAGAGATCATTCCTTGCTTTGAGATATTTGTATAGACAAAGACATTTCCTTGACATATCCTCGCGTAAATACCTTTGTGAAGCCTTGGTGTTGTCTATATTGAAATATGGTCTGATTCTTTTTTATCCTTGTCTTGATGCCGTGGCAAGATCTAGATTGCAACGGGTTCAAAATTCATGCTGCAGATTCATTTTCGGTTTGAGGAAGTATGACAGGGGGGTGAGTCAGGCGATAAATAGACTTAAGTGGCTCAGGGTCGAGAATATCTTCAGGTTGCAGATGGCTATCGCGGTACATCGCATATTACAGACATCCATTCCACCATATTTGCGAGAGAAACTTGTTTTCAGAGGGGATGTTCATGAGATCGCGATCAGGCATGGACAGAGGCTTATGTTGCCTAGTTTTCGTTCAGCCACGTTTCAGCGCTCTTTTACGTTCAACGCTGTGAAGCTCTACAATGAGCATGCTCATATGTATGAGTTGACCTCCGTGAGTTCGCTGAGGTCGGCATTAGGGGGACGGTTGTTGACCGAACAAAGCTGTTAAAAATGTTTTATTTCATGTACTTTATAAGAAAAATTAATTGTTTTTTTTTTTGTATGTATTTGGAAGGGTTAAGTTGAGTAGCTTATGCTAGACTTCGCCCTTGTTCTGTGAAAGGATGTATTTTTTTTAACATTCAAATAAAGGCACTATTATTATTATTATTATTATTATAGCAAGTTTTTTCCTCCCTCATTAATAGACACACTGCCTGATCAGGTATATGGGTATATCAAAAATTTTACCTATGTACAGGGTGATTCATAACTATTGGGACATAGGCTAAGAGCAGATTGTTTAGACCAAAATATGGCGATAGGACCAAATATACCTCAATAAAATATTGCTGTGGAAAAAGATGGAGGGCGTTAAATTTGAATTTTTTATAAGGGGACAGAATAATATTTTCTTCGAAGTTCGTAAGTCCTTTATTAAAAGAATTAGAAAAGGCATAGATGTTGGAGTAGGCCACGTAGAACATTGAATTTAAGTTTATTCTTTTTAGGTTACATTGTTTTTAATTATGCTTTATCGTCGAAATAAATAAATAAATCGTTACTTCAAATCCCCCTCCGATGCTCTAAACTCTTCAATTGTGTTTTTCTTAAAAACGGATGAAAAAATATGCAGTGAAATTATTAGCAAAAAACGAAAAAAAAATTCAACTTCAACGCCATCTATCTTTTTCCGCAGCAATATTTTATTGAGGTATATTTGGTCCTATCGCCATATTTTGGTCCAAAAAATCTGCCCTTAGCCTATGTCCAATAGTTATGAATCATCCTGTATATTTATTATAACTTTAAGTATGAAATGAAGCTAAGACAAACTTCCTAGGAATTGAATGACTACTTTCATGTCACTCTAGTATTTGGAACTAGTTCAATTCATGCACTTGTTGTAAAAAATAATATGTATATAATTTATTTTTTCTACAGACACAATATGCACCATTATCTCAGATTTTTTGAGAAAATAAGAGAATGTATTCGTGAAGGAAGCTTAGATCAATTGGAATTAGGTATAGAGACCCATTTCAGAAGATATCAACAAGAGATATTACTGCCTCAGAAGGAACCTGTAGTGAGTGATTCATTATTTTGAAGTTCAACATGCATCTTGGACTGTGTGTTAAATATGATATTCTGAGACTTTTGTACTTATTTTCTGAAATTAGATTTTTAATCAAAATAATTCTTGTCATTTCTTAATCCAATCCTTACGCATGAGGGTATTGAGTTATGTTTATCTTAAATATACAGGCATTTCTTATTCTCCAATTCGGATGCATAGGAAGGTATTGAATTAAGTTAGTCCAGACTCCAGAGTGTTTTTAAAGGTGATTATTTATTTTTGACAACTGGTAGAACTCGTCAAAATCAATCATTTCACCAACAATTGCCCGGTTGTTCAGTTCGGGATTGAACTAAATCCTAGATTAATTTTTACATTTCCGTTCAATTCTGTCAGGTTAATCTATGATCAACTTAAATCTCGGCCTAATCCTGAACTGAACAACCGCGCCTAAAATGACGAAGTTGAAAGAATCATAGATCAAGTATATCCCCTTGATCTTGTATTACTTTCTTGATAAGAAAGCCACCTAAAATCGAGAGTAACATATATATCAATTCATCTCCGATGAATGATTCGTCAAATGGTTTTATTTCGAAAGAAAGTAAATAAAGTGATGACTGGCCGTTGGATATTTAGGAATAAAAACGAGAGTAACATATCGGGGGTTCATAGCTGAAGTGAACCAAGTCCATGCAGCCTAGATTTTAAAAGCTTAGAATGTAAGCACATTCACATTTCACAAATCTAAAGAAGTACTTTTGAATTAATTGGTGATAAACAACTTCTAAGCTATTTATCTCAAAACTAGGCTGCATAGACTTGGTTCACTTCAGCTATGAACCCTTCATATGTCAATTCATCTCCGATGAATGATGCGCCAAATTGTTTTATTTCGAAAGAAAGTAAATGAAGTGATGACTGGCCGTTGGTTATTTAGGAATAAAAATGATTCACAAATCTGTATATTCTTTCAAAAGGCAATGTATTCTGATGAATTTTATCCTCCACAGAAAAATACCAATCTGTGAAAACAGCCAATAAAATTGATCGAAATTACTCACCCAGGTTTTTAAAAATTTGTCACAATCAGTTATTCATAGGCGGAAATAGGGGGGGGGTGGGGCAGAGTGGGCCGTGCCCCCCTAGGTCCACGGTGCCCACCCAGAAAACAAAACAGGAAAAGGTGAAGGAATTGACAAAGGAAGAAAAATGGGGGAGAAAGAAGGAAGAAAAACACCAAAAGAGGAAAAACAGCGGAAAGAAACAAATCTTCTGGAGCTTTTTCGTTGTTTTTAGCCATTTCTAGAATTTTCGGACATCTTCTCTACGTAACATCTTTACCTCGGGGATGGTCACCTCAGACCTTCCTTAAGGCCAGCTGAGCGAGCGCTTCAAGTTATGGCCTTGTTTATAGACCTGGGGTTATATAAACAAGGGTTATGGTTCCATATAACACCTACAACGCACGCAGTTACCACAAAGTTGAACCTCGTTTTACGTCACTGTTTGATACAAGGTCGGCCAGGAGGAGCAGTGCCTACCCTACTATGGTTTGGGCGGTAACGTTTTAGTTTTCACAGTTTATTATTGTCTATTCCAAGATATTATATTATTAAATGTGTTAGAATGTGACATTTAGACTACCCGTAGATAAACTAATCCCTCTAGATGGTCAACGTACGTACTAAAGCACACAGTGACTATATATAAGGTATAAAGTCACTGTACTGAAGCCTAGTCACATTAACACTAGCGCCTCTTGTGTTCGTATGCTCAAGTATTCATAATTTGGCGGGAATTCAAATCAATTGTAGACGAGATGATTGACAATTTATTGGGCTATTTCCATCATTTTGGATTATTCTCGGTGGAGCAAATAGAGCATATTCTATATACTATAATAATAAAAGATTTATTTACCAGAATGATAAAATGTACAGAAATATTATGAAAAAAAGGGTGAAATAATTATGAAAATAAATTCAGTGAAATCTACAATATACTTTCACTCAATATTTTCTAAAGGCATAGTTGAACAAGTAGCAATCCAAATTTTGTCAATTATAATTGTTGAAAATTTCTTTGAACATTGTAATCATAGCAGAAAATGGACAAATTCATTTACAAACAAGGAATTTGCAAAATTATGGTGTTCAAAGCTTTAGCACAATAGTTAAAAAAAATGAATATCTTATATCTTACGTCAGAAACCACTTATTTATATGGGGTTTTTATTATAATTCAATTCAATCAGTTCGCCATCTCGGAAAGTCAGTGTTGAGATAAATTCTAGCCCAGCATGCATGCTGCCGGTACTAAGCCCGGATAAAGGTGGAAGGTTCCTAGGCCAGGTTAGACTAGGGTAAGAAAAAATACCAGCTCACAGAACCGAAACCTTGCCTCGGAATAAGACGGATACCCCGATGACGACACATGCTCGAAGAAGGATAACGACTTGGAAAAAACTAAATATGCTACGCGTTGCTTCCTGGAATATAAAGACTCTTAACAACAAAGATCAGGAAACTCTGAAGGAACTCAAAGATCACAAAATAGACATATGCGCCGTGCAGGAAACCAAAAAGAAGGGCATAAGGCGCGGTTCTCACTGGAGCGATACGATAAGCGATGCAACATGAGCAATCTTTTATCGCCCGATGCAACTTTTATCTTCGCAACACTCCAGTGCACACTGAAGCGATACGATATCCAAATTAAGCGCTTAATTGTCAATCAATAACGAAATTCTATGCTACTTTTTCCGATTTGATTCTCAATCACATTTCTGTCGCTGAAGCGACCCGACAGCTGTGTCGCCCAAACCGACGCGATTTCGATATTTATCGGTGTAGTATCGCGATCGCTTCAGTGTGCACTGAACACTGAATTAGTTGCTTCCATTACGTTTGCACGGCTGTAAGATATCGGTGTCGAATCAGGGTCGGGTTGCTTATCGAATCATCTGTCGCATCGTTTATCGTATCGCTCCAGTGAGAACCGTGCCTAAAGGCCAGAGACGATACGAGGAATATATAGTTGTATATAGTGGAGTTGAGAAACACGAGAGAGCTAAAGAAGGAGTGGCTATAGCAATCCATACGAAATATCAGAAAAACATTCAGAAGTGCACCTACATATGAGGACCCTAATATCAAAGGCGGCAATCTCCATGCACCGTGTTCCTATTTGAGTAAAGCGCAAAAAACGGCTACGTCCATATTGTTTTATATTTAACTGCGTGCGTAGTTTCTAACGAAATAAAATACTAAACTCCATTGAATAATGAAGTTATTATGCCTAATTTCTTTTTCGTTTTCGAAAAAATGAGAAAAGGAGAATGGAGAATGCCGTGTTTGATACTGACTATTAGATTTTGCCGGATTTGATACCAAAGTTTCTACTGAAATGAGTTGGCATCTGAATATCAAGTGTTTTGAAAAAGATTCACGAATAGAATAATAACAATATTGAAATAATTCCAAGAAAACATATAAAGAGGGTATATCTTCGATAAATTCCCAGGTTTTTCCTTCTGCTGCTGATTCTTCCATGTCTGGCAATGCGTTTTCTTCTTTCTGGCCTGCTTGCCCTGACTCGAGAGTTCCATTAGATTTTTGCATAAAAATCTAGTTCTTCAATTGATCTCCAGGTAGCCCCAAAGTGTTTTGCAAGAAGTTTGTAACATCTTTAAGCTTCAACATATTGACTTGTTTCAAACCACTTTTCATGATGACTGGTTCAATCATGTGAAGGGTTTTTCCTTTTCTTAGTACACTTTTGAAGGTTTGCAAAAACGAACTGAATTGACTCTCGGAATTCAGATGAATTACAAATGTCACGACACACATGTGCTGATTGGCCAGAACGGACATTGCCGGCTTTGATTCTAAGCGGGTCTTGGAGATTGCCGGGTTTGATTCTCAGACGAAGTTTCAAAGTGGTTTTTTAATGGGATATAGCCTTATTTCTTGACACACGCGAACCATATGTTCAGATGTAGCGCGAAAATTTGAGAAATATTATGTATTTAACTCAATTTCGACCAAAAGTGGAGATTGCCGACTTTGATACGAAGGCCGACTTACGCCTTCGTAGAACACCATCAAAATCTGCAATCAGTCATTGGTCTGGGGCGGAATTTGCGCCAGCGACAAAACACCCTTGGTTCTCGTGGATCAAGGGATCAAAATCAATCAAAAAGTCTACTTAGCCTCTACTCGAGGCCGTGGTACTTCCGTGGGCCCTGCATCACTTCAGCAACACGCAATGGACCTTTCAACAGGACTCCGTTCCGGCTCACAAAGCAAAAATGATGCAAGAATGGTGTAAGACCCATTTTCCGAGTTTCATCCCATCTACAGAATGGCCGCCCTACTTGCCAGATCGGGACCCAATTTACTAAAGCGTGTGGTCGATTTTGGAGCTCATGGTGTGTGCTAAACACCATAAAAGTTTGGAGTCGCTGAAATAATCCCTGCGCCGGGAATGGGAACGATTAACGCCCGAGGAGCTGTGGCCTATTGCTAAAAATTTCAAAAAGCGTCGGAAGCTATATATCGCCGCCAAAGGAAGCCACTGCGAAACCGCTTGAATATATTATTACCAAATGTTTATGTTATTATTATTCGTTGTTGTTTTGTTTAATTTATTTTGTTTTACAAAGTTAAATGAGAAAAAGTTTGTCCGAGGTTTGTCTTGTCACCCTGTATAATTATCCTAGGAGACTTTAATGCTCGAATCGGTAACCATGTGATTCCTGGCAGGGCCGCCGTCAGACATTTTGCCGCCCCGGCAGAATAAAATTTCGCACCCCCGCAATATGATATTTTGCCACCTTGCTGTGACTATATTGAGTACATCATTCTTTATGGAATAACGTACAACCTGTTCAAAAGTAGGTACTTAGAGATAAGTCATTTTTATAAATTGAGTAAATGTTGAATCTGAAAAAACGATAAGAAAAAAAAGGAATACAAAAGAGTTGGTTATACTAACTGCCGGCGCCGGTACATACAGAGAAATATAGATATAGAACTGACCTTCAATATGATTCAATTTGAAATTCTAAACTACACAGATTACAGATAAAAGAGATATATGAAAGAAAGAAAGAGATATATGAAAATCTACAACAGCCTCAATTCGTATAAACACGATATACTATTGTTGGTAGGTTCTCTTGCTTGTCAAGTATTTTAAATTCCTCTCAGAAATGAACATTTCGAATTCAAATTGGCAAACAGAATATAAAAATTATTTCTGAATTATCTTGGACACCGTCCCAAAAACTATACAGTCCGTGATGTTTATCAAAGAGACCGACTGGCTAAAGAGCATCAATTCAAAAAGAGGACAGTATGAGTGTTCGCTGCAGATATTTACAGGCGACTTTGATCGTTTTCCATCTGGCGGTATTCCCCTTGTTTCTGGTTGAAATGCATTTTTTTTCGGTACTTTGAGAACATATGTGAATTGTTTGGCGACCAAGCGCAAAAAGCCGCCTTTTCGATTTCACTCTAATAATTAATAATGTTCGTCTTTTCGATTTTAAAGAAAACAAAAATTATGTGAAAAAACTGGTGTCGTTTTATCAACTGA
Organism: Coccinella septempunctata; assembly: GCF_907165205.1. NCBI lineage: Eukaryota > Metazoa > Arthropoda > Insecta > Coleoptera > Coccinellidae > Coccinella > Coccinella septempunctata. The sequence goes on along the minus strand of NC_058189.1, from coordinate 34,209,536 downwards.
TTTGCCGCCCCCAAAATGTGCCGCCCCGGCAGGATGCCCGGTTTGCCGGTCCTGACGGCGGCCCTAATTCCTGGAATCAAGCAAAAGTTCAACGAGAATATATTGAACAACAATGGAGAACTGATGGTTAACTTGTGTATATCCAATGAGCTACGAATAAACAACACCTTCTTCGATCACAAAGATCAATACAAATACACATTCACAAACACAAGGGGCCACCAATCCATGATTGATTATATAGTTACAAATAGAATGTTCCACCCAGGTCAGATCTTTCCGAACGCTCAATTCTGCGAACGTAGGTAGCGATCACAGTTTGGTTCTTGGAAAAATAAAAATAACACAAAACAAAAAAACAAAACCAAAAATTCCAACACGTAAGATCAATATCGAATCACTCTGGGACCCAACCATAAAAGAACTCTATCAGAAAAGGCTTGAAGAAAAGATCGAATCCAACGCGATAATTGCCGGAGAGAACATCAACAAAAGTTGGGAAAAATAAAGACAAATATTAAAGAGGCTACAACTGAAGCCCTTGGCACCCGTACCTCACATTTGAATCCGTGTAAGGCAAACAAGACACCATGGTTTCGCAGGGAAATTAAAGAGAAATGTGAAGAGAAGAAGAAGGCCTACCTTAACTACAGAACACTTCGATCACCAGAATCATATCAACATTACCGAAAGATACGAAATGAAACATCAACGCTGGTGAGACAAGTAAAAATGGAGCATTGGGAAAGGTTTTCCAGACGAAAGGAAGATGACTTCTATGGCTGTCAAAAACAGATGTGGCGATTCATCGGAACACAGAGAAAAGAGATCAGCGAGATAGTAGAAAACAGTCACATACCAAAAGAAAACTGGGTCAAGTATCTGAGTGATCTGTACAGGGAAGAAGGCACGCAAACAATTTTGAACACACCTCAAATAATAACTAACGAAAATATCGAAATCGATATCTCTGATGTAAGTCTAGCTATTGGGAAACTAAAGAACAGGAAAAGCGCTGGACAGGACGAAATTGCGAATGAGTTGTTGAAATATGGTGGAGAAAGCTTGCTACAACAACTAACAATACTTATTCAGGAAATTTTAAACAACCACAGGATACCGGACGAATGGCGGACTAGCACCACAATTCTGATGTTCAAAAAAGGGGAGAAGAAACTTCCAGAAAATTATAGGGGAATAAATCTGTTGAGCACCACATTAAAACTCGTCACCAAAATTATAACCAACAAGATGAACAGCATAACAAACCTGATGGACGAACAACAAGGATTCAGGTCCGGAAGATCTTGTACGGATGCTGTGTTTGTATTAAGGCAGGTAACAGAAAAATCGATAGAGTACAATAAACCAGCTTATATGTGCTTTATAGACTTGGAGAAGGCGTTCGATAGAGTACACCTGCGGGACGTTGTCCATCTTCTGTATAAAAGACAAATTCCATACAACCTAATTAAAACTATAGAGAACATATACACTGCCAACAAAATCCAAGCAAAAGTGGAGGGAGCACTTACCGAACCAATACCAGTGGGTAGCGGAATTCGACAGGAAGATTCCTTGAGCCCTCTTCTATTCAACCTACATAATTATGGATGAGATCATACGGAAGGTGGGTAGAATGCGGGGCTATAAAATGGGACAACAAGAAATAAGCATTCTATGTTATGCGGATGACGCAGTGTTGATTGCCGAGAGCGAAGACGACCTGCAGAGACTCCTACATCAATTTACTAGAATAGCAGCATCATTCAACATGAAAATATCTGTAGCTAAAACTAAGTGTATGACGACATCAAAAATACCCATCAGATGCAAACTCGAAATCGAAGGGCAAATAATCCAGCAGGAAATGAGATTTAGATACCTCGGCATAGAACTTTCGGGATACGGTGATGTAGAAGAAGAGGTAAGACAGCAAACAACTAAGGCAGCAAGGGTAGCAGGATGTTTAAACGACACAATATGGCGAAACAAGCACATGAGAACCGATACAAAGATCAGAATCTACAAAACCACGATCGGATCCATTATGACGTACTGTGCTGAAACACGAGCCGATACTGCAAGGACGAAACGGTTACTGGAGACAACAGAAATGAAGGTGCTCAGAAGGATTGCTGGAAAAACACTCCTGGACGGGGAAACAAGCGCAAGCATACGAAAGACCTGTAAAACGGAAGATATCAACGAATGGGCACTGGAAAGAAAAAAAGAATGGAACTCACATATAGACAGAATGAGCAATACAAGAATTGTCAGAATAGCACGCGACCAGAGACAGAGACTATGCACGCGACAAATCTCCACTGGGCCACAGAGATCCGGGTCGGCCTAGAAAAAGGCAACCTAACGGCTCATTGAGCAGGGGGACGAAGAGTGAACAGACGATTTCGCCTAATATGGAGAAGGAAGAAGAAGAAGTATTTTTTTCATTTATGACTAATAATTAAACCGATAAAAGTAGAGGATTAAATATGTAGGTAAATGAATTAGCAAGGTGAGTAGTAGTTGTTAGTTTATGCTAATTCCGAAATTGAATTCTCAAAGTGTTTGAAATATTTTCAGGTACTAATGCTGGATGTCAGGAACCATGCCACTGTGTAACAGATTCTAACTAAATGTTCCCGATGTCAATCAAATATATCTGATTTCGACAAAATGTAACAGGAAGTGCAACATCCGACTCTGCCTAGATTTCGAAGGGATGCCGAAAACTTTATTGCCACCATTACGAGAATTTATTGTGGGCGGATAGGAATAATTAGAGACAGTATGCGGAACGTTTGATTTGATGTTATAAGTTATTTTTTACCAACAGCTGAATTTCGCTCTAGGTCTCTAGGTTTCGTGTGATTGTGAGGCAAATTTTTTTTTTAATTTTCACTTGCAGGACGAATTTCCTTTCTGAAGAAATGTGCATATGATCGGGGTTCCCTACGAAAGCGCTGAAGTGCCACACAAAAAATTAAATTTCAAATGTACAATTCCGACTTGCAATCAGAATTCTGAGATACATGTGAGAATTCTGACTTGCAAGTCCGAATTCTGAGATACAAGTCAGAATTCTGAGATACATTTCGGAATTCTGAGATACAAGTGAGAATTCTGACTTTCAAGTCCGAATTCTGAGATACAAGTAAGAATTTTGACATACAAGTTGGAATTCTGAGATACAAGTCGGAATTCTGAGATACAAATCGGAATTCTGAGATACAAGTCGGAATTCGAGATACAAATCGGAATTCCGACTTGTAAGTCGAAATTCTGAGATGCAAGACAGGAGGAGGGCTAAAATAGGTGTAATGACTTTTGTTTTTTTTGCATTCGACCCAGGAATGTGTTTATGGCTTCTCGGAGAAATTTTGGATAAATCAAATGATTTTATTTTTATTTTTCTCTTGGGTTGCACCAAAGCTCAGCTGTGCCAAAGCTTTGTGCCCAGTGCTTGTGAAAGCACTTGGAGTCTTTTTGTGCTCCCGAGAATCATGCTCCCGGGCACCTTTAAAAAAAAAGTGGTTAGTGATAAAAGCACTTTATCGAAACTCCTTCATCCAGTTTCATAATCAAGTTCAAAGTCACTTTAAGTTTCGTTTAGTGTCGTTTTCAGTAGGGTTAAAGAAAGCTTTAAAATTTAAGGGGCCCTAATGTTGATTATGAAACTGGCCGTTAGTCCTTTAGTAATATCTTAAGTGCTTGCGAGAGGCCTTCGGAAATCATGTCAAAACACGAATAAGCGATCGATTTATTGTCGCCCTACGAGCCTGAGTATTGTCACAGAATTCCGACTTGCAAGTCGAAATTTGAAATTTTGTTTTCTGTGTGGTACTTCAACGCTTTCGTACATTTATGGGTCAAATGCGAAAAAACAAAAGTCATCAGACCTATTTTAGTCCTCCTCCTATCTTGCATTTCAGAATTTCGACTTACAAGTCGGAATTCCGACTTGTATTTCAGAATTCCGACTTGTACCTCAGAATTCCGACTTGTATCTTAGAATTCCGACTTGTATCTCAAAATTCAGACTTGCAAGTCGAAATTTGAAATTTTGTTTTCTGTGTGGTACTTCAACGCTTTCGTACATTTATGGATCAAATGCGAAAAAACGAAAGTCATCAGACCCATTTTAGTCCTCCTCCTGTCTTGCATTTCAGAATTTCGACTTACAAGTCGGAATTCCGACTTGTATTTCAGAATTCCGACTTGTACCTCGAATTCCGACTTGTATCTTAGAATTCCGACTTGTATCTCAAAATTCAGACATGCAAGTCAGAATTCTGACATGTATCCAGAATTCTGACTTATTGCAAGTCGGAATTGTACATTTGGAATTTTATTTTTTGTGTGGCACTTCAGCGCTTTCGTAGGCCCCTGTAGACCTTGGGACTCTACGCGTACCGGTAGCATGGACCTATAATACGAAAATTAGTATAATATTATACATCTATGACCGGTATATCTGCCACTGACAGTGATTGAGTGATTGTCAATATAACTTGAAAGACGTAGGAGTTATTTTATCTGCATTTTCACTAAATATTAAACAATTTCTGTACACTTCGAAATCAGACAGGTTATGGGGTCAGTCATCGTAAAAAATACTGGTTTTTGATTTTCTGGACAATAGAATTTCAAATCGCCAATTGACTAGGGAGTGAAGAAGTGTACCTAGTCAATAGTTGGTAGTTGGAGTCAGAAAATGGACGAATTCAAAGTGAAAAAATTGAATGCAGCAAACTACAGATATTGGGCAATGAGAGCTCAAGGCATTTTAGAAGTTAAGAACCTTTGGTTTACGATTGATCCAGGTCTCACAGACGAAGAAGATGTCTATAAGAATAAAAAAAGTGATCATAGTTCCAAATCGGTAAAATATACTTAATGATTAACAATGAAATTTGGGAAACTGAGACAAATCTATATTGATAAAAATTGCCCTTCAACAATGTCTAAAACTACGCACGCACATCACTTTTTCCGCACCATTTGGCACATCGACTCTGCGTGCGGGAAAAGGGTGTAGAAAAAATACATTATTAATAAAAATTGCAACTGAACTTATGGTAAGAATCCAGTTTTGTGTGAGTAGATTTTTATATACTGGATGTAATAAAATCAGCGCCTTTTATATTCCAGAGAGGAAAATGCAAAGCTCATTATTACTGTCGTCTTTTTTCGAGAAACTAATATTGACATCAACTGCATTCCTCTATCTTCTTCGGGTATCACCAACTTTGCCCACCCTGTACAGTTCGACATCCATAGCACTTCCTGCGACACTACACTACCCATGTAATTTTTTATTTTTGAACATCAAATTACTCGAAAACGGCGCATTTACGAGAAAATATGAATAATACTTTTATTTTACAAAACGTTCAAACATCTTTCAATGTCCACAAAGATCAATAAATATATTCTATTCTATTCATTAGAGAGCGTCCAAGTTAGGTTAGGTTAGGTTTTAACATGCGGCTTCGACTACCAAGTTAGTTTCAAAAGTTGGGTTCTTTGAATTTTTTGTACGTAATGGTCATAATGAGAAAACTGGAAGACGTGGGTGATATCTTGTGTTCGAAGAAGATTAATCAAATAAATGAAAAATTATATTCCGAAATTCATTTCATTCGATAAAACCGTTTGTGAGATAGAACTAAAAATAATTTTTTTTAATGATTTTTAACAGCCTGTATCTTTCAAACCGAGCCGATTCGAAAAAAATGGTAGGAGAAGAAAGTGTTTCTTTTGAACTCAAAAATCTACTGTTAAAATATTTGTACGAACAAAGACTCACCCTGTATATGCTTCCAGCTACTCAGTTTCCTACCCCGTATGGTGATGAAAAAAATATAATTTATTGAAACCAGAAAAATAATAAAAGTTTATCACAACACAAAAACGAAAATATAGGGTGTTCCTAAATTGAACGTACAAACGAAAAGGGGAGATTCCTTAAGTGAGTTAAGAAAAAAAAGTCCCATAAACATGGGGTCGCAAACGTTTCGTTTTCGAGATACGAGAGAATCGTTCAAAATTTTTTTTCTCGAAATCGTTGGTAGATACGACAAAACTACAAGAGACCGAAAAGTTTAGTATAAGAACAAAGCTTCTTTTTACATTTTTTCAAATTACCAGTTGCTCACCAAAAAAAAGTTCTGCAGAAGAACAGGTGGCAGTGTTCCAGAAAAAATATCACCCTGTAGATCTTCTATCGAAATTGCTATGTCACGTGGTGAGAACTCTAAAATGTAATATCTATGCCAAATTTCAGTTGAATATCTTGTGAAGTGTAGATACTATGAGAAAAAAACTTGAAAAAAATTCAAACTTCAACACTCTGTATCTCGAAAACGAAACGTTTGCGACCCTATGTTTATGGGACTTTTTTTTCTTAAACTCACTTAAGGAATCTCCCCTTTTCGTTTGTACGTTCAATTTAGGAACCCAACAAACACAATATACAGCAACTGTACAAATACTGCACTACAAATGCCACCAGAATGCAGCACAGAGATTGCTGTACTGAAACTGCACAGTTTCTGTATTGATAATTCTGCATTTTCAAAACGCAGTTTTTGATGTACAGTAACTGCACAGTTTCTGTATTCATAATTCTGCATTTTCAAAATGCAGTTTGTGATGTACAGTGACTGCATAGTTTCTGTATTGATAATTCTGCATTTTCAAAACGCAGTTTTTGATGTACAGTGACTGCATAGTTTCTGTATTGATAATTCTGCATTTTCAAAACGCAGTTTTTGATATATAGTGACTGCACAGTTTCTGTATTTGCAATTCTTGCAGTTAATAATAGAATCTAGAATAATAATTCATAGGAATTCCTAAAACTTAAACATATACCTTCTTCAAGAAGTTGAAAATTCGATTATGAAGGTTAAAGAGACATTTCATAAACAGATTTAATCCAATAATTGAAGACTCCGTTCATTACCAAAATATGGATCATACCCATGATAGAAGAATACTTCATCGCACCATGGTGGTACCAGAATTAGCCAAATGATGGCATCACTGCTCTTGACGGTTGCGATCACAGGGTAGCATACACGTCTATTGCGGTGCAGCATACGCCAAACGATGGCGCCACCGGCGACGCATTACTCTATGTCCTCTATGTAACCAGCGTTTATAGCAAGGCACAATCTACGCTGTCTCGACGATTGTCGTAGCTAACTCCTGTGGTTCATTAATCTCCACCCCTAAGAGTAGGCTATGTCTCAATTAGCCTGAAGTCACCTTTGCGCTTACCGCAAAAATACTAAGTGAAATTGAAAATTTCTGATTTGCAGAATAGATTTTCTGTTTATAACTAGGAAACTTCTCTAATAGAATATTGTTTCGTAATTGCAAGTTTCGATATAGTTTTTACACAGTGACTGCTACATTTATAGTGCAGCTACTGTATAGTTTGAGCACAGTGTCTATTGTATATAAAATACAGCTTGCTGTACAGTTCTTGCGTGAACAAAATGCATATAAAACACAGCTAACTGTACAGTATTTGCACAGTGACCACTGCATTTAAAGTACAACTTGCTGTACAGTTTTAGCACGTAACTGCTGCATTTGAAGTGCAGTTTTTGCAAAGTGAATACTGCATTTAAAGTACAGCTTGCTGTACAGTTTTAGCACGTCACTGCTGCATTTGAATTGCAGCTTGCTGTACAGTGGATTGCCATGCCATCGCTGTTTTTGAAGTGCAGCTGTGGCTGTATGTCGAATGCAGTTTGTACTGTACAGTAACTGCAAAGTCCACCTGGACATATACGGTCCTTTTTGGTGCAGTTATTGCATTACCGTAACTGCAGTCAATTGAAGCAACGAAGTACAGTTTTTGTACAGTGACTGCATTTCAGTGTTTGCTGGGAACAGCCTGTATAATAATATTAATGTAATGGTTGTGCATTACACTGTGGAATGAGACCAGAGCTTACGGCTTTGCTAGTGAAGCTTCTTCATCCCCAAAATTTTGAATGTCTGAAGTCAGGGAGGAAGACGCTGCTGCATTAACCATTTTCTTATGTTTATCACTTGAAACATGCCGTACAATATCTCTTCTTTCTCCTAATGCAATGATGAATTGACCCAAACACTTAGTAAATTGGACTTCAGTTCAAGTTTTGTTTTTTTAAGGAATAGAAATTCTTTTGAAAGATCTTCCGCAAATTTGTACTTTATTTTTTCATTATCCATCACAAATATTCTTGAGAAGACTACAACGTTAAAATTCCGGCGTACTTATTGAACGCCGAGACGTCCACTATGAGATGAGATGAGATGAGCTCAATTGGAAAAATGGTAGAAGGAAAAATTGTTTCCTTTGACCTCAAGAATCTTCTGTTGAAATATATTATTATTATTTTATATTATACTATATTATCCTGATTCTCCGTAGGTACCGAAGTACCCCTCACAGGGGCGGTCCCTCCAAAATTCTCAGCTGGTGCGAGATCTCAATAAGGCGCCTCTTTGATAAAAAAAAATATTTTTTTTATACTATGCACTTACTTATTCGTTATTAAAAAGTAGAAGATCCTAAATATATGTGGATGAATGTGGCATTGCTCGCCTCTGACTTGGTAACGAATTGTAGAGATGAAAAGTATAATAATAATAATAAGTCAATAATTTGCTTCGCAAACTCCAATTCACACAAAAAGACAGAAACAACAATTATAATCAAATTGCAACCCTTTTAGCTATTATAAACCGTTTTGTTAATATCTGAGAAATGGCATTATTCTCAGATTTCAAGATCTGACAACCTTTCCTGACTCATGGTAGATCGTAAATAAGTTTTAATTTACTGAATCTCCGTTCATTTCTAGCGACAATAGGTATTAGGTGTACACTGTGATTCATAACTATTGGGAGTATTGGGACATAGACTAAGAGCAGATTGTTTGGACCAAAATATGACTATGGCGATAGGAATAAATATACCTCAATAAAATATTGCTGTGGAAAAAGATAGAAGGCTTTAAAGTTGAATTTTTTATAAGGGAACAGAATAATATTTTCTTTGAAGTTCGAAAGTCCCTTATTAAAAGAATTAGAAAAGTCATAGAAGTCGGAGGAGGCCACGTAGAAGATTCAATTTAAGTTTATTCTTTTTAATTATGCTTTATCGTTGAAAGAAATGAATTAAATAAATAAATCGTTACTTCAAATCCCCTCCCGATGCTCTGAACTGTTCAATTGTGTTTTCCTTAAAAATGGATGAAAAAATATACAGTTAAATTATTAGCAAAAAACTAAAAGAAATATTCAACTTTAACGCCCTCTATCTTTTTCCACAGCGATATTTTATTGAGGTATATTTGGTCCTGTCGCCATATTTTGGTCCAAACAATCTACCCTTAGCCTATGTCCCATAGTTATGAATCACCCTGTATAGTTAGTAATATACAAAGCGCCTTCCACACATTCGGGAAAATCCTGCCAATCATTTTCCTTGATAACTCGTAGAACTCAAACTGACCCTGCTGGTTCAAGGTCTTTCAGTAATGGATTCAAGCTCAAGAGTTTTTCAACAAATTGGCAAACAGACATGTCATATTTTTCTCTATGGGTTAAATTAATTTGTAAATCAGCACAGGCTTCTTCTATTATGGACCTTTCAGGAATTTTTTTTATATCGTACAAAAATGACCAGGTATTATTGTTTGAATCGAGTGCAGTGGATGATTTTGAATTTAGCATTGGATTATTTTGAAGAACTGTCCTGGATAACTCGGTGTCTATCTGCGGCTTCGTAATCAAATAATTGTATTTTTTCTTCTTGATCGAATAAATTTAGAAATCGGATTTATTCCAGTTTTCAGAGCTCTCTCCCTAGCTGATATATTAAAGTAGTTTAGAAAACCCGGTAATTCCGAGCAATCTTCAGCAACTGCGACGTCTTCGGTAAATCCATGGATAGCTTTACTAACAATGTTAACTTGAAACAATATGTCGTACCAAGCCACCATCGTAACTATGAACTCAAATTGCTCCGTATGTCGATGTAAAGACAAGGCCTCTGATGCTGCAACTGCGTCATTTGTTTCTTCAGGAAGCAGGAAGATTCAAAAATAACATCATGAGCTCAAGCGAAGATGGAGCGAACAGAAGTACTGCTTGAAAACCTACTATCCTAGCGAGTTTCGCAATTTTTTTGCACGGATGATCCTTCAATATGCTCCGATATCGAGTCCCATCGCTTCGTTGAGCCAGAGAGTATAACGGGTCCAAAGAAAATGCCTGTAAGTTCTGCTCCTTAACAGTCGGTTTATAAGCAACGAAAGACTTTTTCACATCTACGTTTTCTTCATAATTATCAACAAAACGGCATTTTATAGATAGTTGTTCAACATGGCTTACATGAAAACTACCTAGCATTCGGCGCCCCCCCTCAGAAGCACCGTGAGCTTGTACGAATTTGGACAACCAGTTGTGTTCTGTTTAGGCTTTTTACTGTGTCCTTACGCCATCTTAGGCACAGCATTGTTAATTTCAACCCAACAGTAAAAGGTTCATCCGATATACACTTTCCAAATTTCATCTATCGAACGATTAGATTGATTAGAAGTGGTCTAAAACTTGGTTCCAATAAGATTTGACCCAGATAACAGACAGGTATATCTGAATATGCGATAAAAAACAGGTTGTTTCATTTGAAATAATAAACCTTGCGTACTTGAATATGAACTTGGAATTGACATTCGACAATGACACACAAAGAAGGTAGACCATGCATATAAAAAATCAGTAAAATCACACTGTATAAAGCTGCGAAATTGAAATCGGAATTCCAACAAATGAAACGTAAATGGTATAGGGGGCATCGCGGGCACGCCGTATGATCTGGATATACCAGGGGATTTGGATATGATTTTGATATGATGGGGATTATACCATCCCCATATTTACATGACGCATCGCCCGAATGGCGAATGCTCTTCTTTTCATTCAGTGCTTGGTCTCTTGTGACACAGACACAGTCGTGGACCGTGAATTAATTGCACAAAATCGATTCAAGGCAGTAGCGGGTAAACAGACGCCGTGACGTCACCGGTGCTCATTTCCGCACAGGGGGAGAGGTGCGGTAGCCTTGGACTGCCGCTTGGGGCCAGTCTACTTCGCCATGTCAGTTGAAGCGCGTGTGGATTTCTGGTCCCCCGCGTCGTTATGATCTCTTCTGCAAAAAAGCGAAAGTGATTTCGGTTTATGGATCGAGTTATTGTGTGTACACGGTTCATTGTTCGTTCGTGAAAAAATTTTCCGACTGGTGATTATCGGTTGAAACTCAACGAGCCTGCATAGAGTATCGCAAGATTATCACAGGAAGCGAATAGTCGGTATCTGAAATTGTTCAATCAGGGAACTTATCTATTTCTTTTGAAAATAATTAATCACCAACGGAACATTCCGTTTTCTCAATGCATTCCTTGACGTCTGCGTTCTAGACGTTTGAAACTTATGGAAAGTTTCCAAGAAATGTACCGAGAACAAAAATTAAGAAAATTACCGATCCAGACGAATCAGATGTAAGTGAAAATTGGAACTTCGTTCTTCGATTGTGGCAATTATCAGGTTGAAGATTGTGTGTTAAACTTTGCTCGTTTCATTAATGAACGATTTCCCACAGTTGATTCATACCGAAAGAGATGGGCATCGAAAGATTGGAAGATCAAGATGCATCTACAATAACTTAACAACAATGTCTAAGACATTGGAAATTTTCGTGTTTCTTATACCTACTGGTTGAGTCTTTGACTCGTACAAATATTTTAACAGTACCCAATTTTTCGAATTTCACAGATATTTTTTATTTTTAAATATCAAATTACTGGAGAACGGCGCATTATATGAGAAATTATGAAGAATACTCTCATTTACAAAACGTTCAAATATTCATTAGATAGCGTCTAACTTAGTTGACTTGGGTGATATCTTGTGTTGGAAAAAGATTAATCAAATAAATGAAGAACTATATTCCGAAAGTAATTTCATTCGATTAAACCGTTTGTGAGATAGAACTATAAATAACATCTTTTTATGGTTTTTCAACAGCCTGTATCTTTTAAACCGAGCCGATTCGGAAAAAATTTAAAGTGTTTCTCTTGACCTCGAGAATCTACTGTTAAAATATTTTTACGAGTCAAAGACTCACCTTTTATATGAATCTTGTCGAATGAAATATGGTAAATTCAGCTAATCGGAAAGAACCAGTGAAATGGTGATAAGTAAGCCAGATCCTCATCTATACTTCAAGAAATTATTTTTTTCAATAATACAGGGTCTCCGGTAAACCTTGTACAATATTGGAACTAGCGACAGGTCATGACCCTTCAGAATAGTGTGAATAGTGTTATTACACCTTATTGAAAATCTTATCGTTTTCGAGATAATTCACATTTTCTTGATGTCTTCGAAAGGCTAACTGATTTTGCCATGGTAAAACCTCGGGTAAAACCATGAAAAACGCCTTCCGCACTACTTTCATCAAGCATGCAGCTATGTGTGCCCCCCATAATATGATTTCGGGGTGCGCACTTATTTTGAGGTTTCACCAAGGGAATTACGGGAAAAAATATCATTGGAACCATCAATGTTTTTGAGAATATGATCTATGTCTTACTTTTTATCAGTCCTCCAGGACCAAGATTTCAAAGAAATAATTCAATAACTTTTTCGGACGGAGGCCTACCGCATTCTGCCTTTAAGATGTTTCATTAAAAAAGAAACAAATTGAATGACATCTCCTTTTTAGTTTTTCAGACTGGCAGATGTAGTTACGGCGTAGTTTCTTCAAGAAAATTCAAGAGGTTTTCAAATGAATGAAGACCGTATTCCGAGCCGTATTCTACTTTTAGGATACGCTTCAAAAAGAAGAAGAGAATTGAGTAATCTTCCTTTTATAGCTGGTTAGTCGTCCAGACGGGTGAAAAGGGGGTAGTTTTGACGAATTAACTCAATAACTTGTTTAAACGAAGGGGTGCCGCATTCCTCTCTCAGTACATGTTAAAAATGAATCGAATGGCATCCCCCTTTATAGTTTGTTACGCGTACAGAGGGTAAAAGGCTCAGTTGTAAAATGGTATTCCAGCTTTTACAGTATGATACATATTTTCAGTAGTTCGGGAAAATCTTTAATACATCTGAAAAACTTGTGGGGTTCTTCATTTTGTTGAAATAAAAGAGTTATCGATTAAAATCAATTCGGTCCAGATCTCACTGTAAGCAGAGGAAAAATGTCAACGGGGTACCATACATATATTCGTCTGATACATGAAAACAGAGATAAAAACATCAGAAAAAATTCTCTCTCTGCCCCTATAAGTGTAATGCTCGGTGTAATGATAATGAATTTGTGTAAAGCATAAGCTGAAATTATTATACAGAAGGATATCTTCATCATAAGACAAAATCCAAAAACTTCTATCCCCTTCTTTCTACCATGATGGTTGATGGAGTGAGAATAACTGAAACAAAAAAGGAAGGAAAAACGAGAGGGGTATTGAATTTTATATTTCTCATTGAATGTTGAAATTTGTAACCCATCTCAAAAAAAATCGGTCACCGAATGAATTCCTTCGAAACCACCCTGAAATTTATATTTTCTGCAATTCTTTTCCAAGTGGTCTGTCTATAATCTCGTTTTCTGCGCCTCACTCATATCTCGGACTATCAACAGCATTCCATCTAAAGAGCATGCTATTACACCGACTATTGCCAGTCTTAACCCGATTTAGCGTACACCAAATTTTTCTAGGAAGATCAATACAGGGACTATATCAATAATCAGAAGTTTATTGAAGAGATTACAAGAATTCTCTTGAGAATTCCATTATTTGTGACTATTATTCGTATAAAGAAAATCATTAGTCCTTAAAGGCTTACGAGATTTCAATCTGGCACCTCTGGAATCTGGTATATATGATACTGGATATGATAAAACTGGGAATGGATTTCCAAGACTTCGAGACTGCCACCTGTCGGCGAATATGAGGTGGTACGATGTTCGAAATAACGGATAACCATTGCAGAGGTGTAGATTTGATTTGGTTCCAGTAGAAATCCTCATAGAATCATTGAGTAGGGTATAGATTTTATTAACGTGAGCACTGTTGAACCAAACAGAGCAACAGTACTCAGCAGCAGAAAAACCTAATGACCAAGCCGTACGAAGTGTGATGGCATCAGCATCATATGAAGAAACTGCTAATTTTTGAAGTACATATATACTGTTCTTTGATTTGAATTTTAAACGTAAACTTTCCAAATAAATTTAAAAGTTCAATGAAGAGTCTAATTTTATTCCGAGATGTTATCGCATGAAGCCGAAAATAAATTCCCAGTAGTACTAGAGAGTACAATAAAAAGGTAATCGAATTTGATAAAAAAACCAAAATATTATTAGCTTTTCATGAACATTTTGAATGTAGCACTTTGCAAGTTACATTAATTAAATCAATCGAATTTTAAGTAAAAAAACTGAGGAAAAGGATATCACGTATTAACGAAATATATCGAACTATTGATGGAAATGATCGAAACGAAAGTGGAAAAACCTCGGAAAAAACATACAAAAAATGGAAGAGGAAGAAAGGAAATGTTCTGGATCAACTGAACTAGGGTCAAAGGGAATCGACATACGTCAAACCAAAATGAAAGCATAAACAAATATTACGATTAACCCTCAGAGAACAAATATAATAAGAAGAAAACAAAGCAACAAAACGATTAATAGGATAACATTATCCGCAAAACGAATTGAAGCAAAGGGTACAATAACTTGATTATTTAATATAATTAATTATTAAATCAACTATCATTAAAGGGGATAACGAAAACAAATTTAATTTATATTCGATTGTCAAATTATTAAGTCAATGAAAAAAGTAAAATTTTGACCTGAAGAAATAATAATGAGATAATTTTCATTTAAAAAAGATGGGAGATTAGAGAAGAAACAAAAAGACATACATATAAGCAAGAACGCAGTCTTATACCAACCACACATTGCCAAACGTGCGCTAGGTAAGTTCTATAAAACAGGAGAAATGGCACTCTGAGAGTTCTACAACATATGTATAGAGAGTTTTATCGAAAATACAAAACTTCAAAACTTTTTAATGTATCAGCTATAAAAGATTAAAAATTGAAAAAAACAAATATTTCTTATGTTGCAAGCATTAATCTTACAAAGAGTTCTGAGTAGCGTTCGGTGAGTCCAACAAAATATGTTAAGAGAATTTCATCGAAGAAACGAAATGCTTCAATTCATCAGCTATGATATTATCCCAAATTCCCGGAAATTCCAAAAACGTAACACTTTGTATGTTATCAAAAAATATTATCAGAAGAGTTCTGAGTAGAACTCTGTGAGTTCTTCAAAACATGCCTAAAAATAATCTTAGAAGTGTTCCGAGTAGCACTCTGCCAGTTCTTCAAAATATGTCGATCGAGAGGAGTTCAATCCAAAAAATAGAACTTTTCAATGTGTTTGCTACAATACGACAGTGGCGTATATAGGGGGGGGCCCAGGGGGCCCGGGCCCCCCCCGAAATGAATAAAGAAAACTGAAATACTATAATAAATTAAACAGGCTCGAGAAGCATGGCTACGGCGTCTGATGTGAATATACAACAACTGTTTGTTCGCGTGACGATTTCTAAACTGGTTGGGAACCTATACGCAGGCTCAGATCTTAAAATTCGGAACATGCGTACCAGTTACAAATCTCCGAAGCTCTGATCATGTCTTTGAATCCGCGAACGGTTCTTTTCTATCTGCGCTTGCGTGAATAAAGCTAATCTGTAATACGCACGACACGGCTGAAGCCGCTAGGACAGTAGTTGATGATTACCTAAATCTCACGTTTGCGTTCTAATATCTAATATAATAAGTCGTAAGAGTATTTTAGTGTTCTCGGGTCGTAATTGAAAACTGACCAGTGAAAGAAAATCACAATGAAGAGACAAAGTTCAATTCAAGATTTTTTCACGAAAAGACAAAATGTGGATAGACCTGGAGTTGAAAATTTAGAAGCCCGCGTTGCCGTGGAAGGACAAAGTGAAATTGCTTGTGCCGATGTCTTTCAAACCAGCTCCTCTGGTCAAGATGTGGAAGGTATTTTTCAAGTTATTAAAAATGTAAACGATATTGGAAATTACTGTCAAAGGAGTTATATTTGTTCATTAACAAATGATGAAAAAGTTTCATTGTTAGAAAATGTATGGAAACCTCAGTCTGGTTACAAATTTCCTACCACTTCGATTTCAAACCACACGAGATCCTTTCAAGCAAAATGGCTTGAAGAATTTGAGTGGTTAACGTATTCAGAGGAGAAATGCGGAGCATTTTGTAAATACTGCGTGTTTTTCTCTCAGAGCGAACATGTAGGGAAAGGAAATCACCAATCATTGGGAATATTTGTGACCCAGCCTTTCATAAATTTCAAAAAAGCTAGGGAAATGTTCAAAAATCATCAAGATTCGAAATACCATAGGCAATCCATTTTGATTGCTGAAAACACAAAATCCTTGATTAAAAAAAAACGTGTAAGTGTTATTGATCAAGTGAATTCTCGAAGAAAATTAGATATTGAGAATAATAGAAAGAAACTGGTTGCTATAATTCAAACTATTAAGTTATGCGGAAGGCAAATGATTGCTCTCAGAGGTCATAATGATTCTGGACGAGTGAGTCTTGAAGAACCTGACGAAAATGACGGAAATTTCCGATCATTGTTGAGATACCGAGCTAACAGCGGAGATAATCTTCTTAAGGACCAATTGATCAGTGCTGGTGGAAAAACAATGTACACAAGCCCTGTCATTCAGAACGACATCATTAACACATTTGGTTCTTTGATTCAATCCAAAATTGTGGCAAAAGTAAGGAATTCTATCTTCTATTCTGTTTTAGCGGATGAAACCACTGATATAAGCCAAATAGAACAATTTTCACTTTGCATTCGCTATGTTGATGAAGAAACTTTCAAAATCAGAGAAGATTTCCTAACGTTTGTCCCCGTTCATGATGTAACTGGTGCAGGTTTGGCGAAAACTGTATTAGAGACCTTGTCAAATTTAGGTCTTGATTTGAACAAATTGAGA